>NW_006922581.1:80073-83287 GCF_000298275.1 Orycteropus afer afer
ATTGTGGAAATGATAGAACAATATCATTAATATCGCACACAAGTAAAATCTTACTGAAGATAATTCAAAAACGTTTGCAGCAGTATATTAACAGAGAACTTCCAGAGGTTCAAGCCAGATTCAGAAGAGGACGTGGAACAAGGGATATCATAGCTGTTGTCAGATGGATATTGGCTCAAGGCAAAGAATACCAGAAAAATGTCTACTTGTGTTTTATTGACTATGCAAAGTCATTTCATTGTGTGGATCATGACAAATTATGGATAACATTGAGAAGAAAGGGAATTCCCGAGCACTTGACTGTACTCATGAGGAACCTGTACCTTGACCAGAAGGCTGTCATTTGAATGGAACAAGGGAACACTGCATGGTTTAAATCAGGAAGGGAGTGCATCAGGATTGTATCCTTTCCCCATACTTATTCAATCTATATGATGAACAACTAATCTGAGAAGCTGGACTATATGAAGAAAAACGTGGTATCAGGATTGGAGGAAGAATCATTAACAACCTGAGATACACAGATGTCACAACTTTGCTTGCTGAAAGTGAGGATGACTTGAGGCACTTACTGATGAAGGTTGAAGAATACAATCTGCAGTATGGATTACATATCAGTAGAAAGAAAACAAAAATCCTCACAACTGAACCAATGAGCAGCATCACAATAAATGAAGAGAAGATTGAGATTGTCAAAGAATTCATGTTGCTTGGTTCTACAATTGATGCCAATGGAAGCAGCAGTCAGGACATTAGACGACATGTAGCATTGGGAAAGTCAACCGCAAAGGAACTCTTTCAAGTGCTAAGGACCAAGAATGTCTCCTTGAAGACTAAGGTGCACCTGACAGAAGCCATGATATTTCCAATTGCCTTGTATGCATGTGAGAGCTGGACAATGAATAAGACCGAAGAAGAGTTGATGCTTTTGAGTTGCGGTGCTGGCGAAGGATGCTGAAAGTACTAAGAGATCTGTCCTGGAGGAAGTGCACCCAAAATGCTCCTTGGAAGTGAGAATGTCCATACTTAGTCTCACCTATTTTGGTCATGTTGTCAGAAGGGGCCGTTCCTTGGAGAAGGATGTCATGCTTCGTAGGGTGGAGGGCCGACGAAAGAGTGGAAGGCCTTCAACGAGATGGATTGACACAGTGGCTGTGATGATGGGCTCAAGTATAGCAGGGATTGAGGGGTTGGTGCGGGATCAGGCAGTGTTTTGTTCTGCTGTGCATGGGGTCCCTATGCATGGAAACAACTGGATGGCACCTAACAACAACAACAACAACTTGGCAAAAATCTTCAATTTCCTCATCTCTGGCTTTGGAGGTTGGTGAGTAAATTTGAATTGTAGTAGTATTAACAGGTCTTCCTTGTAGGCATATTGATATTATCCTATTATTGACAGCATTGCACTTCAGGATAGATCATTGTGTGTTCTTTTTGATGAAGAATGCCATCCCATTCCTCTTTAATTTGTCATGTCCTGTTGACTCTAGGGAAGGGTATTGTCTCTTTTTTTCAGCTTCTGTTTCTTGTTTCCTTGGAGATATCATGTGATGTGGTATCTATCTTCCCCATCACTTTCTTGCTGCTTTCTCAATCTTCCCTTTTTATATTCAAGAAGAGATTGATTTAAGATCAACTCAACAGTAAAACTGCTTTGTTAACATAACAAAGAAGACCATTTAGCAAATGGGATTATAAATACAGAATACAATCAGGATTTATTACACCTATTTTTTGAGGGCACAATTCAATCCATAACATTAAACATTTGGTCTCCCACAACTCATGTCCTCCCACATATATAATATTTTCACCCCATTATATTATCCCAAATGTCTTAAATCAAGTACATGTCCAAAATCTCATATTCTATATCATCTAAATCAAATACGGATGAGAATTTAGGCATATTCCATGTAGCAGCAGCAGCAGCAGCAGCAGTAGTAGTAGTAGTAGTAGTAGTAGTAGTTATGTGCCGTCATGTCGGACCCAACTCATAACGACCCTTCCTTGGGTATCCGAGGCAGTATCACTATGGAAGTAGATTGCCCCAACTTTGTTCTAAGGAAAAATTCTTCATGTTAACCCATGACATCTAGAATACAAATTAAGTTATCTGTTTCTAAAGTTCAATGGTAGGACAGGAAAGGTGCAGATATTTCCATTACAAATGGGAAAAAAAATGAAAGAATCAAGGAATAATAGACACCAAGAAAGCCCAAAACCAATGAGAAGAAATTACAGTAGCCTTCAAGGTTTACAACTAATCCCCCATTCTCTGGGAACATCTGGGCACATTGGCCCTGCCTTCCAGAACCTGGGTGTTAGCCATACTCTCTGGACACTCGGTGTAGCCCCCTTGGCCCTGGGTGAAGGCCCCACTTTCCAGGTCCACAGATATGGAAAACTCAAATATTAAGTTTTTGTTGACACTGTTCTCAAAGTGAATCTGAAAGGCAGTCTAATCCTCAGCCACAGTAGGCTCCATTCTCCTACCCCTTGCACATGGAAGCCCTCTCCCTCAGCTTTATGTAGAGGTTCCACCCTCTTGGCCTACCTAAATGACAGCCTACACTCTGAAACAGAGTTGGTGGAGATCTGACTCTTTGAAACCTAGGAGTCCATGTCTCCACACTTTGAAATCTGGGAGGTTATGGGTCAACCATTTAAAAGCAACTCAGCTCTATTCTGTTTTCCTTCCTACAGTTGTCTAAGTTGTTCCAAAGATGGTCCTTTCCCCCTCTTTCTTATTGGATGACAATGCATGCCACTTTTTAGCTTGTTTCCTGCTTGTAGAATTCCACTAAGCAGACACCTTTCCTCCCTTTCATCCTATCTCTGTTCCCTTCAGTTTAAGCTGATAAGTTTTCAGCTGAGGTAGTTAGTTAGATCAATCAGTAACTGGCTTATCTCTTTAACAAAATATTGAATCAGCAAGTTCTTGGTGAGAGTTTTAGGGCCCATGTCCTTAATAGAAATGCATTTTCATAATCTTCAAGTTTTGACTTCATTTTGAACAGTTCATTTTTAGGTTCAACTCTTTCTTACTGAATTCTACTGTAACCGGCAAGGAGAAACCAGGTTTCTCCTTTAAGAATTCCTTTAGGGGAGTTCTTGCAAGATGGCGACTAGGTAGAAAGAGTGCACAGACCCTCTTCAACAAAGAAAAGGGAAACCCCCCAGAAGATAATCTTGGACCCCTGAGCCTTGA
>NW_006922581.1:99312-105834 GCF_000298275.1 Orycteropus afer afer
TGGATGAACTTGGAGGACATTATGCTGAGTGAAAAAAGTCAATCACAAAAGGACAAATTTTGTATTAGTCCGTCATTGTAAAAGTTAAGGAAAAGTTTATCTATAGAAGGAAATTTTCTTTGTTGGTTACCAGTGTGGGAGGGGATGGGAGGGAACACTGTTAGGTAGATAGAGATAAGTATTGGTTTGGGTTAAGAGAAGGGGAATGTACCAAATGTGAGTGACCAATATGGCACCACTGAGGATGAGATAGACACAGAGAGGTACATGGTAGGTACAGACAACAAATATAATCCCTTTTGTACATACAGTAATGTGTTGTCAGTGAAGGCTAACATGGTTATGTGGGTGGATAGATGGGTAGACAGGCTGAACAATTAGGTACGTCCACGAAATGGAGAGTGTATCCAAGAACATATATAGATTTGTCAGACAATGGTCCTATAAGTTTATGTGAATGATCAGAATTCCCAGGCGTATAGTAGAGCAGACAAGGGGCAAGATTGTGTCACTGCTTGATCACAGCCAGATACCCAGAAGGACCAAGTAGTTGAACCTGCAGGCTTGGAACCATAGTCACAGGGACATCAAACTCAATTGCCATAACATACTACACAAAACATTTTTCCACCTCCTGCTTTGGCAAGTAGCAACTGGGATCTTAAAAGCTAGCAAGCTGCCATCTAGATGCAACGATGGGTTTCTCCTCGTCCAGAGCAAAGAAGAATGAAGAAAACCAAAATTCATGGAAACAATTATTCCTAGTGACTGGTACACCATCCAATCTGCAGCCTATATGACTATGAGATCAGAAGAACTAGATGGTGCCTGGCTACTACTGTCATCCACTTGGAAGGGCATCTATGTAGGAGATCCTTGATAGAGAGGGAGAACAGTGTGGAACAAAACTCAAAATCATTTGGAGAAAAAAAAAAAAATGGGGGGACCAGGTTTGCTGGTCTGATAGAGCCTGTTGGAACCACTGAGACTATGGTCCCTAGCTGCCCTTCAGATCTGGAATTAAACTCTCACCTGTGGTTTCCAGCCAAAGAAAAGACAGGCATGTGAGTTGAACATTGACCTGAGGTAGTTACACTCCTTGGAGAGAACAATCATGAGAGAAAGAAGGTCTGCTTATGCACAAGGAGACAGCTCAAGGAGCAGGAGTGCATGGAGGGTTGGACACAGGGAAGAGGTAACTATGGGGAGGAAGTGGGAGGAGAGCTGTTGCATTGTGGTAAACTTTGGTGAATGTCATGAGACAAAGTATATATGAACTGTTGTACGGAAAGTGAATTTGCTCTGTAAACCTTCACCCAAGTTATAATTAAAAAAAAAAAAAAAAAAAAGAATTGTTTAGATCTCCTCAGCCAAATACTCAAGCTTAGAACTTACAAGTTCTAATTTCCACCTAAATATTTGAACTTAATTTAAACACATTCTTTGGCACTAAATTAAGAAAGTATCACCCTTTCTCCATTGTCCAATCACATTCCCATCATTTCCTTTTAAAATCTCACAGGAACATAATTAAAATCCACATTTCTAGCAATATTCTGTTGTTGGCATCATAACTATACTCTAACTGTGGATACTTTCTCTATAGCTTTCTGCATTTCTTTCTAAGCCCTCACCAAAATTGCCATTTATGTCTATAATCCTACCAACAGTCTCTTCAGTCCTGGACCTTACATTACAATTCCTCCATATTCTGTCCATTTTCCATTTGCAAAACCACTTCCACATTTTAGGTGTCAGTCAGAGTAGCACATCACTTTCCAATACAAAATGTTGTCTTTGTTATCAAATGCATCTGTAACAGAAATACCACAAGTGGGTGAGTTTAACAAACAAATTTATTTTCTCACAACTTAGCATGATAGAATTTTTAATATAGGGCATTGGCTCTAGGGAAAAATCTTTCTATATCGGTTGTCTCTGTAGGAATATCATTTGTCTCTTCTTATATTCTGCGTGTAGATTATTTGAAATCTCATTTGATGTGACAACTTTCTTCCTCCATCTGTGTTTTCTTGCTGCTTAAATAACCTGTCATTTATGGATCAAAAAAGGGTAACTAAAAATACACTCTACAATAATATTTCCACATTAGCATAAAAGAACGTCCATTCCCAAATGGTATTATAATCATACATAGAGGGATTCAGATTTACAACACAATTTTTTGAGAGAAACAAATCAATTCATAACAGTAAGCCATTTATATTTTTTATGTTTAAAACCACATTATTACAATTTAACTTATGGATTTTTAATCTTAGATATAATAAAGTTAAAATATTTGAAATCTCAATGAAGTCACAACTGTCTTTTCAATATAATATTATCTGTGTAAGAACAGAAAAAATCATGGATTGCCAAACCGTTCAATACAAATTTTCAGTTAATAGAAGCACTGACTTTAAAAGATAAGATTCAATCTGGAGAAGGGGAAGTATTTTAAAATTCTTAATTAATCTATTTATACTAATTTAATATTTCGTTGAAAAGTAGATAATCTGGACACCCAAAATATCTTTAATTTTATGCAAAAAAACAATATTGGTTAAACTCATTTCTTCAAATTCTGGTAAAGATAATTATGCCCTTCAAAAATATTACACTATGCCCATAAATTGTTAACAGAAAACTCTCCAAATATAATTGTAGATCTGTCTGTTACTCCTTTCACTTCTATCAGCTTGGTTTACATATTTTGCTATTATACTATGTTTGCTGAATGGAATTCTCTGTTTATCATTATATGAAGTCCCTCTGTGTCTCTGATAACTTTTTTAATTTGAAGTATATTTTATTTTATGAATATAGCCACTCTGGCTTTATTTTGAGTATTGTTTCCATAATATCTCTCTTTTTTCATTCCTTTGCCTTCAAAATACCTATTTTGGTCTATTTGAGGTGAGTTTTTTAGACCGGATAGAGCCAGGCCATGTTCTTTTAATTTACTCTGAAGTTCCATATTTAGTGGACTTCTGCTATTCAATGAAATTAGTGATCTGATAGGACATTTGGAAGAAAGAATATTGACTATATCCTAAACCCTAGAGCCTGAGAATATATTTCTTACATGACAAATGGAACTTTGCCAATGTGGCTAAACAACTTGAAATGTAAGTTTATCCTGGATTATTTGAGTAATAATTGTAAAGTAATTATAAAGGTCATTTGAGAGGTAAGCAGAAATGTCATAGTGAGAAGAAGGTGTGCTTATGTGAGTTAAAGTTAGAGCAATGCCATATGGAGAAAAGGATCATAAACTAAGGAATACACTTGTCCTCTATTGTTCTTAGGTGCCATCTAATGGGTCTTGACTCACAGCAAGCATATGGACAACAGAACGAAACATTGCCAAGTCCTGCACTGTTCTCACAATCTTTGCCATGCTGGAGCCCATCATCATAGCTACTATGTCAATCAATATCTTTGAGAGTCTCCCTATTTTCACTGACCATCTTAATTACCCAGCATGATATTCTTCTTCAGGGAAAGGTGCCCAGGTACCTTCTAACACTATGATCAAAGTATTAGAGACAAAGTCTGACCATTCTCACTTTTAAAGAGAAATCCTATTGTACTTCCTCCAAGACAGATTTTTCATTCCTCTAGCTGTCGGTGGTATATTCAATATTCTTCACCAACACCACAATTAAAATATGTCAGTTCTTCTGTGGTCTTCTTTATTCATCGTCCAAGCTCTCATAGGCATATGAGAAAACATCATAGATTGGGTCAGGCACCTCTTTGTCTTTAAATTGATATCTTTGCTCTTTAACACTTAAAAAGGGTCTTTTGCATCAGCTTTGCACAATGCAGTATCTTTTGCTATCTTGACTGCTGCTTCCATAGGTGCTGATTGCAGATTCAAGTAAAACAAAGTCCTTGACAACTTCATTTCTCTGTTTTTCATGACGCTGCTTATTTGCCCTGTTGTGAAGATTTTTGTTATCTTTATGTTTAGATGTACTCCATTTATCTTATCAATAAGTGCATCAGGTTTTCTTAATTTTCAGCAAACAAGGTTGTGTCATCTGGGTATTGCAGATTGATAATGAGTCTTCCTTCAATTCTGATGCCATGTTCTTTTTCATATAGTGCAGCTTCTCATATTATTTGCTCAACATACAAACTAAATAAGTATGGTGAAATGCTACAGTCTTGGACACACACCTTTCCTGATTTTAAACTATGCAGTATCTTTTGTTCTGTCTGAATGACTGTCTCTTGGTCTGTGTACAGGT
This sequence comes from Orycteropus afer afer, assembly GCF_000298275.1. Taxonomy (NCBI): domain Eukaryota; kingdom Metazoa; phylum Chordata; class Mammalia; order Tubulidentata; family Orycteropodidae; genus Orycteropus; species Orycteropus afer. Next base: position 103,572 of record NW_006922581.1, read on the forward strand.
TTCTTGTGAGCACAATTACATGTTCTGGAATTGCCATTTTTTGTACTACTATCCATAATATTTTATGATCTGCACAGTCAAATGTTTTTGCGTAATCAATAAGACACAGGTAAACATCTATCTTGTATTTGATTTCAGCCAAGATCCATCTGACATTTACAATGATATCCTTCATTCCATACCTTCTTCTGACTCTAGCTTGAATTTCTGGCAGTTCACAGTTGATGTACTTCTGTAAATGATTGTTAATTATCTTTAGCAATATTTTACTTGTATGTGATATTTTTTAATGACTTCTGCATTCTATTAGATCACTTTTCTTCATACTGGGCACAAGTATGAGTTTCTTCCAGTCAGTTGGCCAGATGGCTGTCTTCCAAATTTCTTGGTATAATTGAGTGAGCATGTCTTCAGGTAGCTAGGAAAAGGAAGAAAATGAATTATCTCTGTGATCTGAGAAGGAACCAGCCTTCCTAAAAACTTGACATTACCTTGTGAGATTTATTTTCCATTTCTGACCACCAGAGTTGTAAGTTAATAAATTTGTCTTATTTCAAGCCACAGTATTTGTGAAGAATTCATATAGAGACAACAGGAAAATAATGTTGTTGTTAAGTGTTATATATTGAGTGTGGCATTCATCATCACAAAGGATGTTTCAAGATCTGTCCTGAAGTACAATGCTGTCAGTGATAGGATAATATCCATATGCCTACAAGGAAGGCCTGTTAATATGACTATTATTCAAATTTATGCACCAACCAGCACAGCCAAAGATGAGGAAATTGAAGAATTTTGTCAACTTCTGCAGTCTGAAATTGACTGAACATGCAATCAGGATGTGCTAATTATCACTGGTGATTGGAATGCAAAAGTTGGAAACAAAGAAGAATCACCAGTAGTTGGAAAATTTGGCCTTGGTGACAGAAATAATGCTGGAACTTGCATGGTAGAATTTTGCAAGACCAATGACTTATTCATTGCAAATACCTTTTTTCAACAACACAAATGGTGGCTCTACATGTGGACTTCACCAGATGGAACACACAGGAATCAGATTGAGTACATCTGTGGTAAGAGATGGTGGAAAAGCTCAGTATCTTCAGTCAAAACCAGGCCAGGAGCTGATTGTGCAACAGACCATCAACTGCTCATATGAAAGTTCAACTTGAAGTTGAAGTCAATTAAATTAAGCCCATGAGAGCCAAAATATGATCTAGAATATATCCCTCCTGAATTTAGAGACCATATAAAGAATAGATTTGATACATTGAACACCAACAATCAAAAACCAGAATTTTGGCAGGATATCAAGAACATTATCCATGAAGAAAGCAAGAGATCACTAAAAAGACAAGAAAGGAAGAGAAGACCAAAATGGAAGACAGAAGAGACTCTGAAACTTGCCCTTGAGTGGAGAGAAGCTAAAGCCAATGGAAGAAATGACAAGATAGGAGAGCTGAACCGAAGATTTCAATGAGCAGCTCGAGTAGACAAAACCAATTACTGTAATGAAATGTGCAAAGATAAGGAGTTTGAAAACCAAAAGTGAAGAATGAGCTCAGCATTTCTCAAGCTGAAAGAATTTAAAAAAAAATGTAAGCCTCAAGTTGCAATATTGAGAGATTCTATGGGCAAAATATTGAATGATGCAGGAAACATCAAGAGCAGATGGCAGGCATACACAGAATCATTGTACCAAAAGGAACTGGTTGATCTTTCATCCATTTCAGGAAGTGGCATACGATATAGAACAAATGGTACTGAAGGAAGAAGTCAAAGCTGCAATGAAGGAATTGGCAAAGAACAAGGCTCCGGGAATTGACGGAATACCGATTGAGATATTTCAACAAATGGATGCCCCATTGGAGGAACTCACTTGGTAATGCCAAGAGATTTCGAAGGCAGCTACCTGGCCAACTGACTGGAAGAGATCTATATTTGTACCCATTCCAAAGAAAGGTGATCCCACAGATTGTGGAAATTATAGAACAATATCATTAATATCGCAAGCCAGTAAGATCTTACTGAAGATAATTCACAAACGTTTGCAGCAGTATATTGACAGAGAACTTCCAGAGGTGCAAGCTGGATTCAGAAGAGGAAATGGAACAAGGGACATCATAGCTGTGGTCAGATAGATCTTAGCTAAAGGCAAAGAATACCAGAAAGATATTTACTTCTGTTTTATTGACTATGCAAAGGCATTTGATTGTGTGGATCATGACAAATTATGGATAACATTGAGAAGAATGGGAATTCC
>NW_006922581.1:106303-126164 GCF_000298275.1 Orycteropus afer afer
TTGCTTGGTTCTACAATCGATGCCAATGGAAGCAGCAATCAGGACATTAGATGACGTGTAGCATTGGGAAAGTCAACTGTGAAGGAATGTTTCATTCTGCTGTGCATGGGGTCACTATAAGTCGGAAACTACTAGACGGCACCTAACAGCAGCAACAATTGAGTGTGAGCTTGGTAACACAAAACAAAACCTTGCCTGGTCTTGAGCCATCGTCACAATCCTTGCTATGTTTGAGTCCACTGTTTCAGCCATGGTATCAATTCATTTCATTGAGTATTTTCCTCTTTTTCACTGACTGTCTACTTTACTAAGCATGATGTCCTTTTCCAAGGGCTGGTCACTCCTTATAACTTATACAAAGTACACAAGATGAAGTCCCACCATCTTTATTTCTAAAGAGCATTCTGACTGTACTTCTTCCAAGTAAGATTAGTTTATTTTTCTGGCAGTCCATATTCTTTGCTAATACCATAATTCAAATGCATCAATTTTTCTTTGGTCTTCTTTATTCATTGTTTCGCTTTCAGATACATATGAAGCATATGAAAATACAACAGCTTAGATTAGGCACACTTATGTCGTCAAAGTGACATCTTTGTTTTTTTAAATTTTTAAAGGGATCTTTTGCAGAAGATTTGCCCAGTACATTATGTTATTTTATTTATTGACTGATACTTCCATGGGATTGACACAGTGGTTAAACAATGGGAGCAAGAATTGTGAGCATGGCACACAACAAGACAGTGATTCATGCTCTTGTACATATGGTGACTGAGAGTCAGAGTCAATTTGATTTGACAGCACCTAACAAGAACAGGATCCAGGTAAGGGGAGGGAGGCAGGAAAGGGAGAGGTGCTGGGGACCACAAAGCAGCAGGATCCAGGTAGGAATTACGTAAGTGGAGGGTGGAAAGCTTTCCAAAAGCTAAGGGAGCTTACCTGTCTGTGAGTTTGTCATCCTCTGAGACTTGAACACTGCTGTGAGGCTTGAGGCTGTGCCACTGATATTTCAAACACCAGCAGTGTTGCATATGTTGCACAGGTTTCAATGCAGCTTACAGATTGAGACAGACTAGGAAGAAAGAAGAAGCCATCCACTTCTCAAAGAAACGACCAGGGGAAACCTTATGAATAGCAGAGAAAAACTGTCTGATACATTACTGCACAATTTTATGAATAGCCTAGAAACATTGTCAGATACAGAGCAGAAGGACAAGCCGCTTAGGATGGAGGTCTCTCAAAATGGCACTGGGAAAGAGCTGCCTCATCAGAGTGGAACCCTTAATGATATGGATAAAGTAAAGCTTTTGGGAACTCCATTTGCTGATGTGGAGCAACTCAAATTGAGAAGAAACAACTGCAAACACCCTTAATAATCAGAACAAGGAATGTACAAAGTATGAATCTAGGAAAATTGGAAGGTGTAAAAAATGAAATGGGACGCATAAAGATTGATATCCTAGGCATTAGTGAGCTGAAATGGACCGGTTGTGGCCATTTTGAATCAGACAACCGTATGATCTTCTATGCCAGGAATGACAATTTGAAGTGGAATGGCATGGCATTCGTCATCAAGAAAGATGTTTCAAGGTTTGTCCTGAAGTATAATGCTGACAATGATAGGATACTATTGATACACCTACAAGGAAGACCCATTAATACTACTATTATTCAAATGTACGCACCGACCACCAAACCAACTATGATGAAATTGAAGATTTTGATCAACTTCTGCAGTCTGAAATTGACTGAATGTGCAATCTAGATGTGTTAATTATCACTGGTGATTGGAATGCAAAAGTTGGAAACAAAGAAAAATCACTGGCAGTTGGGAAATTTGGTCTTGGTGACAGAAATAACACTGGAGATTGCATGACAGAATTTTGCAAGACCATTGAGTTAGTGCGAATACCTTTTTTCAACAATGCAAACAGTGGCTATACACATGCGCTGTGCTAGATGGAACACACAGGAATCAGATTGACTACATCTGTGGCAAGAGGCAATGGAAAAGCTCAATATCTTCAGTCAAAGCAAGGCCAGAAGCTGATTGTGGAACAGACCATCAACTGCTGACATGCACATTCAAGTTGAAATTGAAAACAAGTAAAACAAGTCCATGAAAGCCAAAATATGACCTAGAATATACCCCTCCTATATTTAGAGACCATCTAAAGAATAGATTTGATGCATTAAATACCAATGACCGAAAACCAGAAGAATTGTGGAATGACATCAAGAGCATCATCCATGAACAAAGCAAGAGATCATTAAAAATATGAGAAAGAAAAGACTAAAATGGATGTCAGAAGAGACTCTGCAACTTGCCCTTGAGTGGAGAGTAGCTAAAGCAAATGGAAGAAATGACAAGATAAAAGAGCTGAACTGAAGATTTCAAAGAGCAGCTCAGGCAGATAAAGCCAATTACTGCAAAGAAATGTACAAAGATCTGGAGTAAGAAAACCAAAAAAAAGGAAGAACATGTCCAGCATTTCTCAAGCTGATAGAACTGAGGAAAAAATTTCAGCCTTGAGTTGCAATATTGAAAGATTCTATGGGAAAAATATTGAATGATGCAGGAAGCATCAAAAGAAGATGGAAGGAACACACAGACTCACTGTACCAAAAAGAACTGGTAGATCTACATCAATTTCAGGAGGTGGCATATGAGCAAGATCCAATGGTATTGAAGGAAGAAGTCAAACATGCACTGAAGGAATTGGCAAAGAACAAGGCTGCAGGAATTGATGGAATACTCATTGAAATGTTTCAACAAAGGGATGTCTCACTGGAGGCACTCACTCAGCTATGACAGGAGATTTGGAAGACAGCTACCTGGCCAAATAACTGGAATAGATCCATATCTGTACTCATTGCAAAGAAAGGTGATTCCACAGAATGTGGAATTTATCAAACAATATAATTAATATTGCATGCAAGCAAAATCTTACTGAAGATAATTCAAAAATGGTTGCAGCAGCACATTGACAGAACTTCCAGAAATGCAAGCTGGATTCAGAAGATGACACGGAATGAGAGATATCATTGTTTACAGCAGATGGATCTTAGCTGAAAGCAAAGAATACCAGAAAGATGTTTACTTGTGTTTTGTGGACTATGCCAAATCATTTGATTTTTATGGATCATAACAAATTGTGGATAACATTGAGAAGAATGGGAATTCCAGAATAGTTCATTGTACTCTCAGTGGTTGTCATGTGAATGGAACAAGGGAACACTGCATGTTTTAAAATCATGAAAGGTGTGTCTCAGGGTTGTGTCCTTTCACCATACTTATTCAGGGTATATGCTGAGAAAATAATCCTAGAAGCTGGACTATCTGAAAAAGAATGTGGTGTTGGGATTAGAAGTATTATTCACAACCTGCAAAATGCTGATGACACAACTTTGCTTGCTAAAACTGCAAGAGATCTTGCAGAAGATTTTCCCAGTATGTTATGTTTTTTTATTTATTGACTGATACATCCATGGGATTGACACAGTGGTTAAACAACGGGAGCAAGAATTGTGAGCATGGGACACAGCAAGACAGTGTTTCATGCTCTTGTACATATGGTGACTGAGAGTCAGAGTCAATTTGATTTGACAGCACCTGCTGATGAAGATTAAAGATTACAGTCTGTGTATGGATTACATCTCAATATAAAGAAAACAAAAATCCTCACAACTGGACCTATAAGCAGCATCACGATAAATGGAGAAAATATTGAGGTCATCAAATACTTCACATTGTTTGTTTCTACAATCAAAGCCAATGCAAGCAGCAGTCGGATATCAGATAATGTATAGTACTGGTCAAATTGGTTGCAAAGGAGCTCTTTTGAGTGCTGAAGAGCAAAGATGTCTCCTTGAGGACTAAGGTGCACCTGACACAAGCCATGGTATTTTCAATTGCCTCATATGCATGTGAGAGCTTGACAATGAATAAGGAAGACTAAAGAAGAGTTGATGCTTTTGAGTTGTGGTGCAGGCAAAGAATGCTGAAAGTACCATGGACTGTGAAAAGAACTACCAGATCTGTCCTGGAGAAAGTGCAACCGGAATGCTTCTTGAAAGCGAGAATGGCCAGACTTCATCTCACATACTTTGGTCATGTTGTCAGAAGGGACCATTCACTGGAGAAGGCTATCATGCTTGGTAAGGGGGAGGGTTGACAAAAGAGGGGAAGGCCCTCAAATAGATAGATTGATACAATGGCAGCGGCAATGGGCTCAAGTATAGCGAGGATCATGGAGCTGGCGCAGGACTAGGCAGAGTTTCATTCTACTGTGCATAGGGTCACTATGAGTCAGAGATGACTTGATGGCACCTAACAACAACAACTTCTACGGGAATTTATTATGCATTCAAATAAAATGAAATCTCAACATTCTCAATATTTTCTCCATTTATCATATTGTTGCTTATTGATCTTTTTGTGAACATTTATGTTTTCTGTTGAGGTATAATCCAAACTGAATTCTGTAGTCTTTGACCTCCATCATAAACTGCTTCATGTCATCTTCACTTTCAGCAAGTAAGCTTGTGTTGCCTGTACATCACAGGTTGTTAATAAGTCATCCTCCAATTCTGATCCTGCATTTTTCTTCATATAGTCCAGCTTCTTTGTTTATTGAATAAGTATCATGAAAGGGTACAACTCCAACACACACTTTTCCTGATTTTAAACCATGTCAATATCCACTTGTTCAGCTCTAACTATTATGTCCAGGTCTATGTATGGTTTCTGTATTGGGACAATTGAGGTTCCTGGAACTCTTGTTCTTTGTAAATTTATCCATAACTTTTTTACAATGCATCCAGTCAAATGCCTTTGCATGTTCAATAAAACAAAGGTAAACATCTTTCTTTTACAAATATACCTCACTGATATTGTGGGTTTGGGTCCAGACGACAGCAATAGAGCAAATATTGCAATAAATCAACTCACATAAATTTTTAGTTTACCAGTGCTCTTGTGGCTTAGTGCATAAGGCATTTAACTGCCAATGAGAAGGCTGGCAGTTCAAACCCACCAGACACTCCTTGGGAATAAAACTGGGCAATCTACTTCCTTAGAGGTACCACATCAGAAACGCAAGGAGGGGTCCCTATGAGTCAGAGTCAGAATTGACTTGATGCAGAATCGACTTGAGGGCAGTGAGGTGTTTTTTTTTGTTTTTTTTTTTTAAGGCATATAAAGTTATTTTTACAGTAAGCTATAATTTATTAAATGCATAATGTTGTTGTGTGCCACCAAACATGTAATAACATCATGAAAAATTTTGATTTTGAGATACAAAGTGAGCACATGTGCTGAAAAAATAGTACCAATAGACATGATAGACCTTATATTGTCACAAACTTTCACTTTGTAAAAAGTTAATACCTGTGAAGTACAATAAAGTGAAGTACAAAACAATAAGTTATAACTGTACTCTATGCTTTCAGCCAAGTTCCATCAGACATTAGCAATGAAGTCCTCTGTCCCACATCCTCTTCCAAATCCAGCTTGAATTTCTGGCAATTCCCTGTACACATGCAACTGTTTTTAAGTTATCATCAGCAAAACTTTACTTGTGTGTGATATTAATGATATTTTTCAATAATTTCCACATTCTGTTTGATAACCTTTCTTTGGAGTGAGCAGAAACATGGACCTCTGCTAGTCACTTGGACAGGTAGCTGTCTTCCAAATTTCTTGACATATGTGTGAGTGCTTCCAGCATTATATTGATTTGTTATATCATCTCAATTAGTATCTCCTCTATTCCTGAATACTTGGTCTTCTTTCTTCAGTAGCCTCAGTTCTTGATCCTATGCAAACTCTTGAAATGGATAAACATTTTTTTTTTTTGTACAGTGATTCTGTGTATTCTTTCTATTTTCTTTTGATGCTTCCAGCATCATTCAATGTTTTGCCCAGAAAATCCTTCCATATTGCAATGCATTATTTAAATATTTTCTTCAGTTCTTTCAGCTTGAGAAATGCCTAGCATGCTCTTCCCTTTTGGTTTTCTAACTTTGCATATTTTATTATAACCGTTTGCTTTTTTATTCTCAAGTCATCCTTTGAAATCTACTGTTCAGCTTTTTTACTTCATCATTTCTTCTATTCACTAGAGCTATACTATGTAAAAGAGCAAGTTTCAGAGTGTCTTTTTATCATTTCTTAGTCTTCTCTTTCTCTCCTATCTTTTTAATAATATATATATATTTTTAATGTGTGATGTCCTTGCTGTCATCCTAGAACTCATCTGTTCCTCCCTCATTAATGTTCAAAGTGTCAAATCTGTTCTCGACATATTCTCTATATTTATTTCTCTATTTCCTTCTGCTTTCTTACATTTTAATTGAGAATGTTCAAAAATTCCATTTTGTTTTATCCATAGTGTTTTCTTGCTTAACTTTTTATTGTGATTGGGGGGTGAAATTTACAAAGGAGATTCATTTTACATTCAAATACATTTTGTTTAGTGACACTGAAGATATCCCCCTCAGTTTAATAGTCTCCTCCCACGTCCTCCCTGTAGTTTCCCTTTCCCTGTGTCTTTCTTGCCTCCCTACATTTCTCCCTGTGTGATTGCTGCCCTTTTGATCTCTCTTAGTGGAATGTTCTACAGACTGTATCTCCCTAACATTATTGTTCTGCACCTAGGCCTGTTTGTTATTTGGCTGAGAGTTAAGCATTGGGAGTGAGTTCAATTCCAGGCACGAAGAGCAACACAGGATGATGATCTTGGGGGTTCACTAGTTTCTATCTGACCAGTAATTCTGATCTTTTTTCTTTTTTTCTCACACTCTACTCAGGGTCTCCAATTTTCATCCCTTTCAAAATGATTGGTATTGGTACCAGGCACCATGTAGTTCTTCTGATCTCAGGGTCATATAGGATGCTGTTTTCATGGTCCATTAGTCCTTTGGACTGTTTGCAAGTGTCTTTGATTTTTTTTCACTTTTTGCTCCAGTTGAGGACAGAGCAATAGTTGCATCTTAGTTGGCCACTCACAAGCTCTTAAGACACCAGTTGCTACCTACTGTAGTAAGATTTATGTGTGATACGTTGTGCCAATTGAGCTGGAGGTCTCTCATGACCCTGTTCCAGACTGTGGGCCCAGCGACTCAGTCCCTCATGATGCTTTGTTGTGATTAGGAAGTGATCTTAACTTTGACCCCTCTTAACTTTATACCTAATATGGACATTTTATATCACATATAAATATGTATATAAGAATATGGTTTGCTAAATTCCTTAATGATTTTGAGTGTACCTCTTCATACTTTTCATTATGGTTTTTCTAGGTATTGCTTTACAATGCATAACTTATCACTGTCTGCTGGTATGATCATTTCACCAGTCAAGTGAAGTAAATTTACCTCTCCTTTTTATATTTATCCTCCACAGTCTAAAATAAATTATAGTAAATATTTTCTGTATGTAAATTTAAAAATGCAGCAGTGATACAATTAATGTTTCAATTCTCACACATAATTCAGAAAATTTAAGAAGAATGTTATAGTTAAACTTGATTTAACTATATTTTTTATTTATCATGTTTTTTTCTTACTTCCTGATGTTCCAGATTTTCGTATTTTATTATTTCCTTTCTGTATAGCGAACTTCTGAAAAACATTCTTTTAGGGTATGAGAAAAATAAATGATCTTAGTTTTTCTATGTATCTTGATTTTCCTCATCATTCCTGAACAATATTTTTGCTCAGAATAGAATTCTTGATTAACAATGATTTTATTTCAGCCTTTGGAAAGTATGGTGCCACTTCCTTCCATCCTGCATTTTTTTCCTGATAAGAATCCTACTGGTTTATTTATTCTTTTCTGCCTATACATAAGGTGTTATTACTATCACACTCTTTTCAAGCTTATTCTTTGTTTTAATTTTCAGAAGGTGTAGATTTCTTTGGATTTGTCCTGTTGATTCGTTTGCCCACTTGATGAATCTGTTGATGTAAGGTTTTTGATAAACATGGGCCATTTACTGTAATTATCTCCTTGTGTATATGTTCAGTTTGACCTTTTCTTCTTCTCCTTATGATTCCAGTAGCACTGATGTTATATATTTTATTTAAATTCCAAATATCTCTGATACTCTATTTTTTCTTCAATCTCTTTTTCTCTGTTATTCAAAATAACTAATCTTGATTATTCTATTTTTAAATACATTGATTCTTCTGTCCTCTCCATTGTATTGTTGAGCTCATTTATTTTTTTTTAATTCAATAATGTTCACTTTCATTTCTAAATATTTCATTACATATATATATATATATATATATATTCTGCCATTGTATATATATATATATAATTTGATGGCACACAACTTATTTTTCATTTGGTTTAGCACATTCACAATTGCTTGATGAAGTATTCACAATGGCTTGATTTAAATTATTTTTTCCAGATAATTCATCTGAATCTTGATTATTATGAATACTTGGTTATGAGACTCTGTATCTTATTTAGACATTGTTTTAGCTAGTTTTTCCTGACACTTTTTTTGCAGAGGATGAATGTAACACCTTATTAGTGCTACGTGAAGTTAATAGGTTTCCCATTCATCTTCTATGAACACTTAATCTATGTCTGCAACTTTTGCTCTCTCTGATTGTGGATCTCTCATCCTCTTTTGGTAAGATCACACTCATAATGGAGTATAACCCATCCTACCAAAATATACTTCTTTTTAACTGGTAGTATCATCAAAGACCTTATTTTTTGACTAATGTTAATTGGAAATTTTAAGTGGTACTTGGTGAAGACTTCAACTTATATTTTTTGAGGATTCAATCCCTATGACATTTTAAGAATACTCATTAAGTTGTAACATGAGTTATTTATACCTGCAGAACTCAGACATCACTTTTCCCCCACTACCTATCATATAGGAACTCTGATAGTGTAGTGCCTAAGGCACTTGACTGCTAACCAGAAAGCTGGTAGTTCAAAACCACCAGCCATTCCTCAGAAGGAAGGTTGGGCAATCTACTTCCATAGTGATACCACCTCGGAAAACCAAGGAGGGGTTGTTATGAGTCAGGTCTGACTCAACAGCACATAATGACAGCAACAATACCTATCATATTGGTCCACCTTTTAATTTCATTGTTATTACAGCAAGTAGCTTCTCACAGTTGTGGCTGAGAGAAAATGCCTCAGTGCTCCATATATCTCTGCTTTTATTCTTTAGTATTTCTGCTGTAATCTGTCCAGCACTAACACACGTCTGTCTTCAAAGTGTGATGAAACTCTCTATGGTACAATCCTTGAAAGATAGGTGATGGGGTTAATGAATGAATTCTCTTCTCTTTTATTCTGTTAGTATATAATTCTAGGCATATTCTAGATAGATCCTCACCAGATCTGAAAAAATTGAACCTCAGTTCTCTACTGTTTCACTAATTAGTAAATGCACTGTAGTATTAGTCTCCCTGAGTTTTCTGTTTCCTATCACTCGTTTGTCAATTTGTCATACTGTGGTGACTTGAGTGCTGCTGTGATGCTGGAGACTATACCACTGGTACTTCAAATACCAGATGGGTCACCCATGGTGGACAGTTTCATTGGAGCTTCCAGAACAAGACAGATTTAGAAAAAATTGTGCTCATGAGGAACCCATATGTGGACCAGGAGGCTGTCATTCAAACAGAACAAGGGGAGGTTGCATGGTTTAAAATAAGGATGGGAGTGCATCAGGGTTATAGCCTTTTAGCATACTTATTCAATCTATATGCAGAGAAAATCATCTGAAAAGGTAGACTATATGAAGAAGATCACAGAATCAGGATTGGAGGAAGAGTCATTAACAGCCTGTGATATGCAGAAGATACAACCTTCCTTGCTGAAAGTGAAGATGACTAGAATCCCTTATTGATAAAGATTAAAAAGTATAGAATCCACCACTATGGATGACACTTTAACATAAAGAAAACAAAAATCTTCACAACTGGACCAATAATCATCGTCACCATAAATGGAGAAAATATTGAAGTTGTCAAAGATTTAGAGACCATCTGAAGAATAGATTTTATGCGTTGAACACCAATAAGTGAAAACAAGACTAACTGATGGATGACATCAAGAACATCATCCATGAAGAAGGCAAAAGGTCATTAAAAAGACAGGAAAGGAAGAATGTCAGGAGAGACTGAGAAATTTGTTCTTGAATGGAGAGTAACTAAAGCAAATGGAACAAAAAAAATGACAAGATTAAAGAGCTGAACTGAAGATTTCAAAGAGCAGTTTGAGAAGACAAAGTCAAATATTATAATGAAATGTGCAAAGACCTGGAGTTAGAAAAGCAAAAGGAAAGAACATGCTCAGAAATTCTCAAGCTGAAATAAACAAAGAAAATATTCAAGCAATATTGAAAGATTCTATGGGCATAATATTGAATGATTCAGGAAACAACAAAAGGAGATGGAAGGAATACATTGAGTCACAGTTGGTTGATGTGCATTTATTCTGGGAGGAGGCATATGATCAAGTACCAATGGTACTGAAGGAAGAAGTCAAAGCTGCATTGAAGGAATTGGCAAAGAACAAAGCTCCAGGAATTGATGGAATGCACACTGAGATGTTTCAACAAACAGATGCCATGCTAGGGTCACTCACTCGGCTATGCCAAGAGATTTGGAAGACAACTCCCTGGCCAACTGACTGGAAGTGAACCATATTTGTACCCATTCCAAAGAAAGGTGATCCCACAGAATGAGGAAATTATCAAACAATATAATTAATATCATATCCAAGTAAAATCTTGCTGAAGATAAAACATTTTCAACTGTATATTAACAGAGAACTTCCAAAAATGCAAGTTGGATTCAGAAGAGGACATGGAATGAGTGGCATCATTGTTGCTGTTAGATGGATCTGGGTGAAAGCAAAGAATACCAAGAAGATGTTCACCTGTGTTTTATTGACTATGCAAAAGCATTCTATTGTGTGGATTATAATGAATTATGGATAATATTAAGAAGAATTGGAATTCTGTGATACTTAATAGTGCTCATGAGGAACCTGTACATAGACCAGTAGGCTGTTATTTGAACAGAGCAAGGGATACTCCATAGTTTAAAATCAGGAAGGGAGTGCTTCAAGGTTGTATTCTTTCATCATACTTCTTCAATCTGTATGCTGGGCAAATAATCCGAGAAGCTGGATTGTATGAAGAAGAGCGTAGAGGCAAGATGGAAAGAAGACTCATTATCAACGTGTGATATGCAGATGACACAAACTTGCTTGCTCAAAGAGATGATTTGAAGCAGCTACTGATGAAGATTAAAGAGTACAGTCTACAGTATGGATTATATATCGACATAAAAAAATGAAAATCCTCACAACTTGACCAGTAAGCAGAATCATGATAAATGGAACAAAGAATAAAGTTGTCAAAGATTTCATATACTTGGTTCCACAATTGATACCAGTGGAAGCAGCAGTCAAAAAATCAGATGATGTATTACACTGGACAAATCTATTGCAGAAGACCTCTTTAAAGTGCTGAAGAGCAAAGATGTCTCTTTGAAGAATAAGGTGCACCTAATCCAAGCCATGGTATTTAAAATCACCTCATATGCATGTAAAAGCTAGACAATGAATAAGTAAGATGGAAGAAGAGCTGATGCTTTTGAATTGTGGTGTTGGCAAAGAATCCTGAAAGTGCCATGGACTGCCAGAAGTATGAACAAATCTGTCCTGGAAGAAGTGAAGGCAGAATGCTACTTTGATCGTGTAGTCAGAAAGGATCATCCCTGGAGAAGGAGATCATGCATGGTAAAGTGGAGAATCAGTAGAAAAGGAGAGGACTCTTAACAACAAGATGGATTTACATATTGGCTTCAATGATCAGCTGACGTATAGCACAGATTGTGTGGCTGACACAGGACCAGACACTGTTTTCTTCTGTGGTACATAAGGTTGCTCTGAGTCGAAGTCACCTCGACAGCACCCAACAACAAGAAAAGTTTCTGTTTTATTGTATTTAGTCTCTTACTTCTGTCTCTGAGATCCCCTTCTCTATAAGCTCTTATTTTAGACTTTTCTTACCAATAGTAACCTAGTCTAACACATGTCTTGAATACGCAAAAAGTAGCAGAGCAAGGTCATGTTTTATCTACAGAAGTGAAGAAAGAACAATGTTAAGAACATAAAACTCTTCTGCTAACTTTTAACTAAAAGGTTGTAGAAACACTACTGGGTATCTAGATGAAAATATTCACCCAGGGAATAAAAGAGTAGCAAAGCATTTTACAGAGGTGGGATAATTGACATTTTAAGTAGTGAGTCAGGAATTAAATTAGTGCAGTATATGTAAGAACAATGTCAAGTATTATAGATTCAGATTAGGAAGAGTTACAATGAGGATGCAATTGAGTATGTTCAATAAACTTGGAGAAAAACATCAGAGGAGAAGAAATCATATAAATTTCTTACATAGTAAAACGGATATCAGATAACTCGTGAATATAATATTATATGTGTTAAACTATCATAACTGATAGATGTAATATGATTTCCACATACAATTTTTTTTTTTATTTGACTCTGTAGAGTGCAGTGAGAAGAGAAACATCTCTACATGGAGAAACTGAGAAACTGTGTATTGACGAGAACAATGATAGTTATTTCAGCAATAAATGCTTAAAACATTCAATTTTTTTTTTAACCCACACATTATTGAGAAGATTTTTTTGTCTCTTTCCTCAAGAAATATTGTTAAATAATTATTTTAGTAATTGCAATTTAAGAACTTGTCAAAGCTTTAAATTGCTCTATGAGAACAGAGTGACTCAAAAATTTTAATTGCTAAAATCTCTTGCTCCAGGCATAGTGCTATTTTTTAAAGAGATAATTGTTGAAAGGAAAATAACATTTCAACACTTTTTTTTCCCCCTACAATTGTCCTTTCAAAAAGGTTTTATTGTAGATGAAAATACTAAGGAAATGGACCGTCAAAGCTTCCATGAAACAATACCCAATTTTGAAGTATTGTATACTTATATTGTTAATTCTTCAAAGTATGAAACTATTTTTTTCAGTCTACTACATAAGACAAAAATATAAATGCTTTTCCTTTTTTATCATTTAAAATAAGTTTTAAAAATAAAATTCTCTAGGAAATTAGAAACAATTGTGTGAGTTTGATTTTTATTTCCACTAAGTTATTATAACTGGACATGTTGAATAAGATAACTGATTTTTAAGTGAATAGAAATGAGAAGGTGTAGCTATTTTAGAAACAAGGTTTAAAAAGAAAAAATAAAAAGCAGAAGGCAAAAGATGATATCAGATATTTCAGTATGCCTGAGTTAACTACTTCCCTCTTAATTTTCTTTCTTTTTAGTTCCATTTTATTTTATTTTTGTGGTACAAATCAAAAATGTTCACTAAAAGGTAACACAGTATTAACATTTATGGGGAAGAGGTCTCAAGACCATTCCTTGCTCTGCTCTCAACTTTTTTGAAGTCTTAGGCACATCACTAATTCCTGCGTTGTATCAGTTTTCTCCTATGGAATGTGAGGAGGAGTGGTTTATCCACTGCTGTTCACTCTTAATGTTATTATATCATTCATAACTATTCATTCATTTTGAAGCAATATTACTTTTCTTAAAAATCTAGTAGATTCTAAATTAATCTCTTAAAGGAGAAGATAATCACAAAACTTAAATTTAAAAATACTTATTTGATCCACATCATATCTACATCAAATAAGTATTTAAAAATACTTATTTGATGTAGATATCACATCTCTGTTACTGAAACACATGTCTTTCATAAGCACTCATTATTATTTTGAAATTACCTTTAAGAATCTATTCCTGAAAATACATGCTTTTAAACTGGAAGTGTTGAATGACTGTTCATTCCTAACCACTGAGTCAATGTGGTTGGATGCAAGCTATTATGAAGTTCTCATATTAGAGATCTATGAATCTTTAAGAAAATGCTAGGACAGTAAATATATAATATAGGACAGTGTGTGTGTGTGTATATATATATATATATATATATATAGAGAGAGAGAGAGAGAGAGAGAGATACATATGCTAATATACACACATACATACCCCAGAGCATAAATAGGTGAAGGGGATGGTGAGATGACCAGTCACAGTAGACTCAGCAGGCTTGGGATATAATGAACTTAGTCAACTTGGTTTCCTCCCTCTTCTATTTTCAATCAGGGATGGATCTTTTTGTCTTTTTTAATCTTGTTATGGCAGTTGTTACTTTATCCTACTAAATATGAATAATCTGAAATCGCACCATTTATTTCCAGCATTTATTTTTTTAAGCCCAGCCTGACAGAAATGACATACACAAGTTCCAAACTCTTAGAGGTACTCCATAATCACTTGTGGTAGAGTATTCAAGTTACCACATCAAATTCCACAAAATATAGGAATTAAGATAACATTTAAAACCTCACTATTGAACAAAATTGAAAGACTTATGCATGGTAGTAACCAAAAAAAAAAAAAAAAAAAAACACGGTCGTAAAGTTGGATCCGGCACATAGCTATCCCTCTTTGCGTTTCCAAGGCGGTATCACTATGGAAGTAGATTGGCCAACCTTCCTTCCCAGGAGTGGCTGGTGAGTTTGAATAGCCAGCCTTCTGTTTAGCAGTCAAAAGCCTTAGGCACTACACCACCAGCGTTCCTTGCATGGTAGTGTCCATCCTCATATGGGGCCCAAGAGACCAATTCGTCAAATTGGAGAGAAAATCAGCCACCTTTTTTGTTTTCAGTAATTTTTCTATCATATAATTATAGCTGTATAAATGTAATACATTCTCAGGATATGTTTGTCATGGAATTTTTTGATTAAAATGCATATCCAAATTCATAAATGTCATTCAAACCCTCAAAAGAAGATTTATATTAAAACATTACTACATAGAAATTAATCACGTTAAAATTATAAATTTTATATTTATATTTAAACACATGTATATGATCAGCTCTTGTGCTATATAAAATCTATCAAAAATACCCTTTCACTGTGGGATAAGTCATTTTGACTGCTTCCCTAATGGTTAACATGCATTTTCTTTTATCTTTTAAATAAATTAGAAGTTACAAAGAATAATATAACAAAACACATGGACTTATAATAAAACTTAGCAAAACATTACTTGTATTTTAAAACTTTAAATGTACACTTTTCTCATTACTTTTCCCTTTCTTCTCTTCAGGAATAACCACTAGGCTTAATTCTGTTTTTAACTTTTCCTTGATTTCTTATAATGTTTTACTTTGTATGTATCTGTCCCTAAAATGTACTTTGTTCAGTATCACATGGTTTTGATCTTTTTCAAAATGATATCTTGCCATGGCAATCTTTCACAACTTGCTTGATTTTCCATTTAACATTATTTTGAGATTCATCACTTGATACATACTGCTAAATTATTTCCATTTCATTGCTGAATATACGACAATATATTTAACCACTGTCTTATTGATTGTATTTGAGTAATTTTAATATTTTTATCTTTAAAATTATTTTGGCTATAAATATTCATATATGTGCTTCCCAATGCACTGATCAATGACTTTATTGCATTTGTTAATATGATCATATAAATTAAATGCAAATTGTGTTCCTTTGATCAGCAACAAGGCAAAGACAGTTACTCTCATCACTCATATTAAAATCTTAGTGGAGTGCTAGTCAGTAGAAGAAGACAAAGGGAAAAAATTCATAAAGGTTAGAAGGAAAGAATACATTAGACTTCATATTTATAGATTTATGTGTATAGGAAATTCAAATACCTTGCAAAACAACTAATAGAACTCAATAGTTAATTTAGCAAGGTCACAGTATATGAGATTATAATAAAAATATAACCAGTATATAAGGGAAATATAAAAAAAAATGTTTTGTTTTTTAAAAAACAATCAACAATTTGGAAAAATGACATTTAAATGATCCCATTAATGTTGTTTTTAGGAGCTGAAGAGTTAGCTTCCACTCATAGCTTGTACATTACAGCAGACCTAAATACTGCCTGGTCACATACCATCCCCACAATTCTTGCTACACCTGAGCCCATCTTGCAGCCACTGTGTCCATCCATCTCATTGAGGGCCTTCCCCTTTTCCACTGATCATCCACTTTACCAAACATGATAGCCTTCTTTGGAGAATGGTCTCTTCTGACAATATGACCAAAGTAGGTGAAATGAAATCTGGCCATTTTTGCATCCCAGGAGCATTCTGCTGCACTTCTTCCAGGACATTTTTTTTTTTTTTTCTCTTCTCTCAATCCACAATACTTTCAGTATTCTTCACCAACATAACTCAAAAGCATCAACTCTTTTTTTCATCTGTCTTAGTCAATAACAAGCTTTTGCATGTATGTGAGGTGACACAAAAATACTACGGCTTAGGTTAGGCACACCTTAGTCTTCAAAGTGACATCTTTGGTCTTTAACACTTTAAAGAAATCTTTTGCAGCAGATTTGTCTATTGCAATACATCTGATTTCCTGACTGCTGCTTCCATGGGTGCTGACTGTGGATCCAAGTAATATGAACCCTTTGAAAAATTCAATCTTTTCTCCCTTTATCATGATGCTTTTTATTGGTCCAATTATGAGGATTTTCATTTTCTGTATGTTGAAGTGTAATTGATACTTCAGACTGTAGTCTGTGATCTTCATCAGGAGGTGCTTCGAGTCATCTTCACTTTCAGCAAACAAGGTTGTGTCATCAGCATATCACAGGCTGTTAATGAGTCTTCCTCCAATCTTAATGCTATGGTCTCCTTCATGTAGTGCAGCTTCTCGGATTATTTGCTCAGCATCCAGATTGAATAACTATGGTGAAAGGATGCAACCTGGACACACACCCTTCCTAATTTAAAACCATAGAGTATACCTTGTTCTGTTAGAATGACAGCCTCCTGGCCTATGTATAGGATCCTCATGAGCACAATTAAATGTTTCCAGAATTCCCATTCTTCTCAATTTTATCCATAATTTGTCATGATTCACAGAGTTGGATGCTTTTTCATAGTCAAAAAACACAAGTAAATATATTTTTGGTATTCTTTGCTTTCAGTAAAGTCCACCTGAAATCAGCAATGATATCCCTCCATCTACATCCTCTTCTCAATCTGGCTTTAATTTCTGGCAGTTCCTTGTCAAGCCACTGCTGCAACCATTCTTAAACTAATTTCAGCAAAATTTTACTTGCATGTGATATTAATGATACTGTGCAATAATGTCTACATTCTTTTGGACCACCTTTCTTTGGAATGGTACAGGTATGGATTTCTTACTCTCAGTTGGTCAGGTAGTTTTCTTCCAAATTTCTTAGCATAATTAAGTAAGGGTCTTCAGTGCAGCATCCATTTGTTGAAACATCTCAAAAGGTGTTCTATCAGTATCTGGATCCTTATTTTTCAGCAATTCCTTCACTGAAGCTTTGACTTCTTCCTTCAATACCATTGGTTCTTGATCATATGCCATTGACCATGTCTTTTGTGTACAGTGCCTCCATGTATTCCTTCCATCTTCTCTTGATATTTCCTGCATCATTCAATATTTTGCCCAAAGAATTTTTCAATATTTCAAAACAAGCCTTGATTTTTTTTTTTTTCCTTCAGTTAGTTCAGTTTGAGAAGTGACTGGCACATTCTTCATTTTCAGTTTTCTGACTCTAGTTCTTTGTGCTATTCATTATTATAACCGATTTGTCTTTTCAAACTGCTTTGAAATCTGTTCAGCTCTTTTGTGTTGTCATTTCTTCCATTTGGTTTAGCTACACTCTATTCTAGAGCAAGTTTCAGAGTCTCTTTTAACATCCACTTTGGACTTTTCTTCCTTTCCTGTCTTTTTAATTACCTTTGCATTCTTCATGTATGATGCTCTTGATGACATCCCACAAAACATCTTGGTTTTCAGTCATTGGTTTTCAAGGCATCAAATCTGTTCTTCAGATGGGATATAATCAAGGCCATAATTTGGTTATCGTGGACTTGTTTTAATAGTCTTTAGCTTCATCTTGAAGTTGCATATAAGATAGTGATCACCTATTCCACCGTCAGCTCCTGGTCTTGTTTTGGGTGAAGATACTGAGGTTTTTTCCCTTGACTCTTTCCCAAGATGTTACTGATCTAATCGCTGTGTATTCCATCTTACGAGGTACACATGTACAGCTGATGTTTATGTTGTTGAAAAAAAAATGTATCTGCAATGAGTAAGTCATTGTTTTTTAAAAATTCTATCATCTGATCTCTGGTGTCATTTCTGTCACCAAAGCCATACTTTCCAACTACCAGTGACTCTTTGTTTACAACTTTTGCTTTCTAATCACCAGTAATAATCAATATATCTTGATTGCATATTTGGTGAATTTCAGACTGCAGAAGCTGGTAAAAATCTTCAATTTTCTGGTAAGATGGAGGAATAGGCAGACAAGTGACACAGATCCTCTTCAACAAAGACAAGAAAAACCAATTGACAGGGACACATTAGATAATCCTGGAACCCTGAGCTTTGACAGGAAATATACAGAAGTGGATTAGGCATCAACTAGTGGACAAACCTGAACAAAAACAGTGAATATAGAGATGGTCAGAGCTGCGGACTGTCAACTACTCTGATGAGACCAACAGCCTGAAAATTTCCAAGTGGTGTTGGGACCTGAGAATTGACATAAAGATCAGTCCTGGTCACCAAGAGCTTCAGGAACAACTGCTCTGGTGGTCTACAACTAGGAAGAGAAACAGCAAAGAGGGAGGCAACCTGAGCTGTGGAATTTCTGCTGTCTGGAGGGTGCAGTCATTTTGATTGTTTACATGTGGCAGACATTTTTGATATTTAAAGTGACTGAGGGCACAGGAAGTCAGCTTCAGGGATCCAGGTGAGGACAGGGAACCCAGGCATGCCCAGAGTAGCAGGGCGGGAGAGTGGGAGAAAGGGGAGGAAAAGGCCCAGGCACCGGGACAGTGAGCCACAAGGATCCAGGTAAGGGTGGAAGGAGAGGTTTCCAACAGGGAGACAAACTTGTCTGTCAGTTTGTCCTACCATGGTGACATGTTGATGAGAGTCTTGAGGATGAGCCAGTGGGGTGCACATGGTGTACAGATATCAAACCAGCTTACTGATTGAGAGAGACTAGGAAGAAGGATGAGGCCATCCACTTCTAAAAGAGTTGGCCAGGAAAAACCTTATGAATAGCAAAGAAACACTGTCTGATACATAATGAGCAACTTTATGAACCATCCAGATAGGTTAAAAGTCTCTCAAAATAGGACTGGTAAAGAACTGCATCATCAAAGTAAACCCAACCTTACTCCTATGGATAGGTAAAGCTTTCAAGACCTCCATTCGATGATGTGGCACCACTCAAATTAAGAAACAGCTGCAGACATCCATTAATCATCAGAACATGGAATGTAAGAAGTATGAATCTAGAAAAATTGGAAGTTATAAAAAATGAAATGGAACACATAAAGATTGATATCTTAGGCATTAATGAGCTGAAGTGGATGGGTTTTAGCCATTTTGAATCAGACAACTATATGATCTACCATGCTGGGAATGACAGTTTGAAAAGGAATGGCGTGGCATTCATCATCACAAAGAATGTTTCCAGATCTGTCCTACTGAAGCACAATGCTGTCAGTGATAGGATGATGTTCATATGCCTACAAGGAAGACCGGTTTATATGACTATTATTCAAATTTATCCACTAGCCACCAAAGCCATAGATGAGGAAATTGAAGATTTTTATCAACTTCTGCAGTCTGGAATTGACCAAACATGCAATCAGGATGTGTTAATTATCACTGGTGACTGGAATGCAAAAGTTGGAAACAAAGAAGAATCA
>NW_006922581.1:128580-132462 GCF_000298275.1 Orycteropus afer afer
TTATAGGCAGCACACCAGGGTCCCGATCCACAGAAGAATGTCTCTCTTCCCAGGATGTCCCTGGATATCCTGGAAGCACGGTACACCCCTAGGGAAACTCCCCTTGGGCAGATTGGCCACTCAGAACACAGTCATCCGATCCCATCATGGGAACAACCACACAGAACTGGGATCCAGCCAAGTTGACACACAGCTCCAACTGTCACACCTACTTTGGCCATATTGTCAGAAGGGACCATTCCATGGAGAAGGATGTCATGCTTGGTAAGGTGGAGGGTCAACAAAAGAGGGAAAGGCCTTCAACGAGATGGATTGACACAGTGGCTATGATGATGGGCTCAAGTATAGCAGTGATCATGGAGCTGGCATTTTTCATTCTGCTGTGCATGGGGTTGCTATGAGTTGGAAACAAGTCTACAGCACCTAACAATATCAGCAATGAGGGCACAGTCATTTTGAATGTTTACAAGCAGTGGCCATTTTGGATATTTATAGTGACCAAGGGCATAGCCATTTTAAATGTTTAAAAGTAGCAACCATTTTGGCATTTAAAGTGATAGCATTCTCATTCGGAATCCAGGGACCTAAGAACAGGTTTCATTTTCCAGGTTTGGCAAGGACATATGAGAGGTTGACAAAGGAAAGGAGACAGGTTGTGAGTGTGGAAGTGCTGACAACTAGTGAATAGAGGCACAGCACAGCACAGTATGCTGCCTGCATAGATAATATGCAAACAAAACAAAGAAAACAAAAATTGTGGGCAGGTCACTCCAAGAAATAATCACCAATTAAATATAAACACAAAAACATCACAATGCCTCAGAGACAACAAAGCTTCACAGTCCATGCAAAAAAGCAAGATAAAGCAGGAGAAACAAATGACCAGAATACAGATCCAAACCCATCCCTGAGGAAGACACAGCATTGGAACTCCCTGATAAGGAATTCAAAATAATTATATTTCACTATCTTCAAAAGATTGAGAGACAGATCAAGGAAAACACAGACAAAACCCTGGAAGAATTTTGGAAGAAAATACAAGAACAAATTGACAAAATAATTACAAATTAGAAATTATTCTGAATGTACAGATAGAAATCCAGAAGATTAATACTAAATTTTAAGAAATAGATAACACATGGAAAGAGCAAAGGAGTAGAACTGATGCAATAGAAAACAGAATTAATGAGATTGAAGACAAATACCTGAATAGTTCTTTGGAAAGGGATCAATCAGAAAAAATAAAACAAAATGAAGAAATCCTAAGGTTCATGTGGGATACCATCAAAAGGAATGACCTATGTGCCACTGGAATTCCAGAACAGGAAGAGAAAAATGAAACCACTGAGAAAATTGCCAAAGATTTGTTGGGGGAAAACTTCCCAGATATGATGAAAAATGAGACTAAATCCATTCAGAAAGTCAAATGAACCCCAAAAAGGATAGACACCAAAAGAAAATCACCCAGACATATCATCAAACTCACCAAAATCAAAGACAAAGAATCATGAGAGCAGCGTGGGAAAAATGAAAAGTTACCTACAAGGGGCAACCAATAAGACTAAGCTCGGATTTCCTGACAGAAACCACACCGGCAAGAAGACAGTGGGATGGTATAAAACACTGAAAGAGAAAAGTTTTATGTACCCAGTAAAATTGTCCCTCAAATATGATGGTGAAATTAGGACATTTCCAGATAAGCAGTAATTAAGGGATTTTGTTCAAACCTGACCAACCTTACAAGAGATGCTAAAGGGAACCCTTTGGACAGAGAGGCAACAACAGCTAACAACAACTGCCCATTAATGCACATGATGATATAACTCAGAAACCAACCCAGCTATGAAAGTATCCAAAGTAAATAAGCCTACAAGATTTTAAACAGGGAACCATAGACACTAACTGACAAATGAGGACAACTAAAAACCAAAAAGAGGGAAAAAAATCTGTGTCATTACAGAACTTCTAGATGGTAGGGAAGTCAAGACAACTACAAGATAGAACAGACTGTTCTAAACTTGGGAAGAAAACCATAAATCACAGGGTAACATCAAAGAAAAGTGATAAATCTTCACATCAAAATAAAAAAGAGGACCAGCACAAATATTCAGCAAATATTAAAACAAGAGCAATGGCATAAGTGATAACATGATTCATAAACCAAAGGAGCTCAGCATAGAAAATTATATGGAATAAAGAAATAGCCACAATGAAAAAGCCATGACAAAAATGACAGCAACAAATTTATATTTGCTGATAATTACATATCTGGCAAAGGACTTATCTCTAAGATTGATGGAAAGCTCCAATGCCTCAACACCAAAAGAATTAAAAATCCAATTGAAATATGGGCAGAAGACATGAATAGACACTTCACCAAGGAGGATATTCAGATGGTCAACTAATACATGAAAAGTGCTCACAATCATTAGCCATCAGAATTACATCAACACAATGAGATACACTGTCTCACCCCAGCACTGATGGTAAGTTTCAATGAGACATAAAATAACAAATGCTGATGGGGATGTAGAGTGATTGGGACTCTCATACACTGCTTGTGTGATTGTGAAGTGACACAACCACTGTGGAAAGCAATGTGGTGATTCCTTAGAAAGATGGAATTGGAGATACCATTTGACCCAGCCTTCTCATTACTAGGTATATATCATAGAGAGGTGAGAGCTAGGATAGGAACACATGCATGCATGCTCATATTCATCACAGCACTATTTACCCTAGCAAAAAGATGGAAACAACCTACGTGCCCATCAGCGGAAGAGTGGATGACTAAACTATGGAACAAACACATACTAGAATGCTATGCAGCACTAAAGAATAATGTAGAGTCTGCAAAACACCGCATGATATGAATGAACTTGGAGGACATTATGCTGAGTGAAATAAGTGAATCACAGGACAGATATAGTATTAGTTCCTTGTTGTGGAGGGTCAAGGAAATGTTTATATATGGAGGGAAACTTTCTTTGTTGGTTGCCAGGGATGGGAGGGGAGGGGAGGGAACTCTGAAAAAAAATGCATTGACCCATGTCACTATAGTTTTGTGTATTTCACTGAACATAAATTTTATTTCAAAAAAATGCATTAAGAGATCCGGCAAAATGGCAGAGTAGGCAGAAAGATTGCACAGACTCTCTTCAACAAAGAAAAGGAAAACCAATTAACACAGACACAGAAGATAATCCTGGACCCCTAAGTCTTGAAGGGAAGGATATAGAAGTGGACTAAACCCCAACTAGCAGAAGAATTTGCATGAAAATAACAAAAACGGAGACAGACTGAGCTGCAGTTTGGCAGCGATCCTGAGTGATCCTGACGTCACGGCACAGACAGCTTGGAGATTCCCAAGTGGTGGTAGGACCTAAGAATTAACCTAAAAATCACGCTGCTAGCCAGGGACTGCACAAAGGACTGTGCATGGTGGCTGGGGAACAAACGGAAAAGGTAAAGAGAAAGGTGAGCTGAGCTGTGGACTTTTGCAGGTTCGAAGGGTGCCACCATTTTGAAGGTTTAAAAAGCGGCTTGACTATTTTGGATATTTAAAGAGACAGTGGTCTCACAGATTCCTGGGGCTTAAGAACACGTTCTGCTTTTCAGCAACCCCACGGACACTCGAGATCTGCAAGACTGAAAAGGTACGACATTCCTCTTGTTACTTTTACACTCCACACCCGCTTGGTGAACAGAGGTGCAGGCATCCCCCACTCCCACGTACCTTCTGGGCTCACAGGAAATCCATCCCAATCTGTCTGCTCAGACGGAGTCTGGGTGCCCTGCCCTGTCCTCCACCAAATTTTTTTTTCTCTTCTTTTATTTTTATTATTTTCTTTTGCGCTTTCTTTTTTCTGGTGATTAGTTTAC
>NW_006922581.1:132562-134140 GCF_000298275.1 Orycteropus afer afer
CTGATTGTGGAACCACCAACTGCTCATATGCAAGTTCAACTTGAAGTTAAAGACAATTAAAACAAGACAATGAGAGCCAAAATATGATCTTGAATATATCCCTCCTAAATTTAGAGATCATCTAAAGAATAGATTTGATGCATTGAACACCAATGACCAAAAACCAGAGGAATTGTGGGATTATATCAGGAACATTATCCATGAAGAAAACAAGAGTTCACTAAAAAGACAAGAAAAGAGGAGAAGACCAAAATGGATGACAGAAAAGACTCTGAAACTTGCCCTTGAGTGAAGAGTAGCTAAAGCAAATGGAAGAAATGACAAGATAAAAGAGCTGAACCCAGATTTCAAAGAGCAGATCGAGCAGACAAAGGCAATTACTATAATAAAACGTGCAAAGACCTGCAGTTAGAAAACCCAAAGAGAAGAACATGCTTGGCGTTTCTCAAGCTGAAAGAACTGAAGAAAAATATTAAGCCTAGAGTTGCAATATTGAGAGATTCTATGGGCAAAATACTAAATGATGCAGGAAACATCAAAAGAAGATGGCAGGAATACACAGAGTCACTGTTCCAAAAAGAACTGGTCGATCTTCTTCCATTTCAGGAGGTGACATATGATCTAGATCCAATGGTATTGAAGGAGGAAGTAGAAGCTTCAATGAATTGCTGAAGAACAAGGCCATTGGAGGCACTCACTCAATTATCCAAGAGATTTGGAAGACAGCTACCTGGCCAACTGACTGGAAGAGATCCATATTTGTACCCATTCCAAGGAAAGGTGGCCCCACAGAATGTGGAAATTATAGAACAATATCATTAATATTGCATGCAAGTAAGATCTTACTGAAGATAATTCAAAAACGGTTGCAGCAGTATATTGACAGAAAACTTCCAGAGGTGCAAGCTGGATTCAGAAGAGGATGTGGAAAAAGGGTTATTATAGCTGCTGTCAGATGAATCTTGGCTCAAGGCAAAGAATACAAGAAAGATGTTTACTTGTGCTTTATTGACTATGCATGATTGTGTGGATCATGACAAATTATGGATAACATTGAGAAGAATGGGAATTCCCAAACACTTCATTGTACTCATGCAGAACCTGTACATTGACCAGGAGGTTGCATTTGAACGGGAAAAGGGGACACTACATGGTTTAAAATCGAGAAAAGAGTGTGTCAGGTTATATCCTTTTCCCATACTTATTCAACCTATATGCTGAGCAATAATCCGAGAAGCTGGGTTATATGAAGAAAAATGTGGCATCAGGATTGGAGGAAGAATCATTAACAACCTGAGATACACAGAATATATAACTTGGCTTGCTGAATGTGAGGATGACTTGAGGCACTTACTGATGAAGATTGAAGAATACAGTCTGCAGTATGGATTACATCTCCATATAAAGAAAACAACAATCCTTATAACTGGCCAATAAACAGCATCATGATAAATGGAGAGAAGATTGACATTGTCAAAGAATTCACATTTCTTGGTTCTACAATCGATGCCAATGGAAGCAGCAGTGAAGACATTAGACGATATGTAGCACTGGGCAGATCAGCCACAAAGGAACTCT
>NW_006922581.1:139431-172936 GCF_000298275.1 Orycteropus afer afer
AACTTCACTTACTGAGCGAGAGCCATTACCTCCTTCTCCACCAATGGGCCAATGATAAAAAAAACACCAGGAAGAGCCTGAGTCACCCTTGGCTGTTCTTCACAAACAGTTAGCAAAGATCTAAATACAACAATGCCACGATGCCTCAGAAACAATAGACCATCACAGTCCACACAAAGAAACAGGATAAAGTGGTAGAAACAAGGGAGCAGGATACAGTCCCAGAATACATCCCTAAGGAAGAAGCAGCATTGGAACACGCTGATAAGGAATTCAAAAGAATTATATTTAGGTATAGATGGGTGGACAGGCTAAATGATTAGGTATGTCTATGAAGTGGGGAGAGTATCCAAGAACATATATAGGGTTGGCAGACAATGATCCTATAAGTTTATGTGAATGATCAGAATTCTCAGGTGTATACTAGAGCTGACAAGGGGCAAGGTTGTGGTCACCCCTTGGTCACAGCCTGCTACTCAGAGGGACCGAGTAGTTGAAACTGCGGGCTTAGGACCATAGTCACAAGGGACATCAAACTCAATTGGCATAACATACTACACAAAACATTGTTCCACCTCCTTCTTTGGTGAGTAGCAACTGAGATCTTAAAAGCTAGCAAGCTGCCATCTAGATACAACATTGGGTCTCTCCTCATCCAGAGCAAAGAAGAATGAAGAAAACCAAAATTCATGGAAACAATTAGTCCTAGCAACTGTTACACCACCTGATCTGCAGCCTGTACAACTATGAGACCAGAAGAAGTGGATGGTGCCTGGCTACCCCATCATCCACGTGGAAGGGGATCTATGTAGGAGACCCTTGATAGAGAGGGGGAACAATGTGGAACAAAACTCAAAATCATTTGGAGAAAAAAAAAAAAGGGTGGGGGACCAGGTTTACTGGTCCAATAGAGCCTGGTGGAACCACTGAGACTATGGCCCCTAGCTGCCCTTCAGGTCTGGAATTGAACCCACACCTGTGGTTTCCAGCCAAACAAAATACAGGCATGAGTTGAACATTTACCTAAAGTAGATACACTCCTTGGAGAGAACAATCGTGGGAGAAAGAAGGGCTGCTTATGCATAGGGAGACATCTCAGGGGACAGGTGTATATGGAGGGATGGACACTGGGAAGAAGTAAATATGCAGAAGAAGTGGGAGGGGAGCTGTTGCATTGTGGTATACTGTGGTCAATGACATGAGACAAAGCATATGTGAACTGCTGTATAGAAAGTGAATTTTCTCTGTAAAACTTCACCCAAATCACAATAAAAATAAAATGATAAAATAAAATGCATTAAAAAAAGTGAAAAAACACCTTCAATTTTCAATTTTCTCATCATTGGCTTTGGTGTTTTGTGTGTAAATTTGAATTATAGTAGTATTAACTACTCTTCCTTATAGGCATATGGGTACTAGCCTATCACTGACAGCATTGTACTTCAGAATAGATCTGGAAACATCCATGAATGCCACACCATTCCTCTCCAATTGGTCATTCCCACCACAGTAGATCATATGCCATTCTATTCATAGTAGATCATGGCCAAAAGCAGTCCATTTCCACTCACTGATAACTAGAATATTGATCTTTTTTTGTTTTATCTCATTTTTGACAACTTACAATTTTCCTAGATTCATAGTTTGTACCTCCCATGCTCTGATTATTAGCTGATGTTTGCCGTTGTTTCTTACCATTGGCAATTGTGCTTCATCAGCAAATGCAGGTTCTGAAAGCTTTACTCCATCCACATCATTAAGGCCATTTCTATTTTGAGGAGGTAGCTCTTCCCCAATCATATTTCGAGTATCTTTTAACCTGAGGATCTCATCTTCTGGCATTGTGTCAGACAATGTTTCTAGGCTATTCATAAAGTTTTCTAGTAACACATCTAGTAACTGCTATTCAAAAGTTTTTCATTGGCCAATTCTTTCTGAAATGTTGGCTCGTTCCTCCTGAATCCGTCTTAGTCTGGAAGCACCTCTGTTAAGTTCTCCACCATGGGTGACCCTTCTGGTATTCGAAATATGAATGGCATAGTCCACAGCCCCACAGCAACACGCAAGCAACCATAGTATGACACACTGATGGATGAGTGGTGGAATCCCATTGATAGTAATGAAAAAAAGAATACTGTACTTGGGAATAAACAACATAAAGCCAAGATGAAAATTATAATTAGAAAATTATAAACAACGTTGAATGATATGAAAGAAGTCTAGGTAATTTGAAATATATAACAATTTAATGTGTTGGAAGAATCAGTGTTATTGTCACAGGATAGATCCATGAGCCTTCTGGTGGGCCCTTGTCTCTTGCCAAGAAATAATTGCTCAGAAGGACAGAGAGATTTAAAAAAGCAAGCCTTTAATAAAACACTGTGCAGTGGAGCTCAGCCAGGTGGAAGGAGGCACAGGAGCTGAGCTGAGCTCTTTTTCTACACAGCAGATATAGGGGGCAAAATGAGGAAGTTGTACAACCAGCAAATTAGGATCTTGGGTCTCAAGGTCATCCCTGTTTTTTGGAAGTTGTATGACATCTCTCTTCCAGACCCAGAAAGCAAGCCTTATTTAGAAACTGGAGGGCTTCTTTTCCAGTGCTGCACTTTGCTCAAATAATGATTTATTTTTCTTTAAAGAAATGGGGCTGTCTCATGGTGTCTTACACTTGCAGATAAGAGCACAATGACAGAGCAGTTAGTTTTTATAATTTCTATCAGCAAGGAGTTCATTCAGTTTGCTTAGACTATCTCCAGTATGTGCTGTGCTTTTTACTCTCAGTACATGGGGAAAGAGGTGGCCTGAGATTTTAAAATGAAGCAAAATAGTGACAGAGGAATATAACAGAAGTTTAAGTGATTTTACTAATATAAAAATTTGGTTGGGGTTATTTCACTCTTTACATGTGTCCCTATTACAGTGACAATTCTCTCAAATTGATTTGTAAATTCAACGAAATTCCATCAATATGCTTTGTGTATGCAGATGGTGGTCACATGATTCTGAAATTCATATGGAAATGCAAAGGGCCTTTAATAACCAAAGCAAGTTTGAAAAGAACAAAACTTGTTGGCTTATATCTGATTTCATAACTTACTATAAAGCTAGCACAATAAAGAGAGTTGTGTACTGGCAAGAAAAAAAAAAACTGCACATATCAATCAATCAATATAAATGAGTGGAACAGAACAGAGATTTTTAACAAAAGTGTCAATGTAATTCAAAGAAGAAAAAAAAAGTCATTTCAATTAATAGTGTTATAATAACTGTATATACACACAAGAAAACAAAAATAAAACTAAACGAAGCACCAACTCATACCTCAAACAATGTAACAAAAACCAAAATGGATAATGCACCTAAGTATAAAACTTAAAACCTTAAGGATTAAACTTCTAGAAGAAAACAAAGGAGATATCTTTACAAACTGGGAGTAGACAAAGATTTCTTAGAACAAAAGAGTCAAAAACATTTCAAGAAAAAAAGTTAAGAATTTGAATGCCATTAAAATTAAACACTCTCCTCTTTTAAAATTACCACTAAGAAAGTAAAAACTGTCAAGTCATAGACTGAAAGGAAATATGTGTCATGTTATCCAACAAAAACTGTTATCCAGAGTGCATAAATATTTCTCACAATTGAATAAGAAGACACACAACCAAATAAAAATAGGCAGAAAATTTGAATAGACTTTTCAAGAATGGAGAAATACCAATGGTCAATAAATAAACACATGAAAAGATGATTCACATCATTAATCATCAAGAAATTGCAAATAAAAACCTATTGAGATATTACTATACATCTTTGATAATGACTAAAGTTAAATAATAACCAACAATCAAAAACAAAAATCTGAATATATCAAGGTTTGGAAAGTAGAATGCAGTTTGGCCCTTCAAACAATTCTCCATTTTGTAATGTTTTGTAAGTCCTAGTCTCTATGCCTCTCTAAGCCTGGATGTATCTTGAGTTCTGCCTTGCTGGAGGGTGCGACTCAGGGCATCACCCTTAGTTTCCTTGAATGTTAGGGTCAGATTTGCTCTCTTTTGCTCTTGATGCTGCCTTTTGTTCATCACCATCTCAACCCTGAACTTGAGACAGCAGCCAGTTCACTGACCTGCCAGTTGGGGTTCTGCAGACCCTGCAACCACCTGAGCTTTGGGACTTGCCAGGCTCATAGCCTCCACCATTGTGTGAGCCATTTCCTTGGCAATTTGTGAATTCTGTGAGATGTTATGCAAAATGTGGAATCTTAAGATCCGGGAGAGAGTAATGAGGGAAGGAGGAGGAGTGGTTGTTAGAGATGATAGAATGGTACACAGTATGGAAAAGTTGAACATTTGGGAGGTCTTTATTCTCCACCTCACAGGGACCAGCCTCATGCCCATCCTTCTAAAAAATTAATCAAGCTGATGGGAAGCCTTGCTAAGCCTCGATCCTGCTCCTTCCTCATCCCAGGCCCGTAATGCCACTTCCGGGTCTTAGCCTACATTTCTCTGGGAGCTCTGAGTAAGAAGGAGTGGGGAGGGGACTGATGTCACTATACAATTCTTCCTCATATTACTTGATTTCTTTTTTTTCTGCCAGAAACTGTGCGCCCAGGACTCATGATGCAGTAGCCAGTGCCAGAGGCAGAGTTGATCCCTAAGCAATAGACGCTAACTATGAGTGAGGTTTGACTCCACGGCACATAACAACAACAACAATACCCCTGAAAGTGCCTGTCAGAATTCTCAAGGGCCCTATAAGATGGATTGTACCTTCCCCCATCTGGCAAAAGTCAGGTTCACAGTGAAAACTGCTGTATCACCCAGTGTTTGAGATAGCCCACTAGGATTAAACCTATGTTAACACTACCCAACATAAATGGGAGTGACCTGAGGGTAAATCACTTGCTATACTGGTCTTCCTACAAGCCATCTGGACTGACACAGCAGCTGAACCTGATGTCCCTTCCTAAGGTGGGAAAGTTCGGTAAAAATAAATGACAAATGGATAGAAGGCGAAGTAATAGATAAAGGTAAAGGAATGAATAAATGTGTTATGCATCAGGGGAAATTTAACATTAGTCAGATACCTAAAGGACTCAGAGCAAGTAAATAATCTCTCATTGAAATTATATCAAAACCTGAAAGGGTGAAGATGAGACAAACTCTTTGAGTATCTGGCCAGATCAGACGGACACCTACAGTACACCTAAATGGCTGGTATCTGAGTAACCTCACCCTTAAGACTCTTTGCCCCACTGTTAGTGATTTTGGACTGGGAAAATTATTGGGAAGGACATGTGAGTCCTTCAAATATGAAAAGGTCAATGTCTAGAAGAGTGAGGGAGTGGTCTGTAGTGCAGAGAAATGTGTAGTAAGGATCCTCTGCCCGTGTTGTTTTTGTTGCCATCGAGTCGGACCCTTCCGAGGCAGTATCACTATGGAAGTAGATTGCCCAACCTTCCTTCTGAGGAGTGGCTGGTGGGTTTGAACTGCTGGACTTCTGGTTAGCAGTCAAGTGCCTTAGGCACTATGCTACCAGAGCTCCTCCTCTACCTATAGTCATCCAGTTTGTGATGTATTGTAACTCCTAGCCTCTTTGTTTGTTTAGGGTAAGATGTTCCTTGAGTCCAACATTGCTAGAGGCCATGACTCAAGGCACCACGTTTAGTTTCCTTTAGGTTATATATGTGAATGTGTGGGCCAGGTTTGCTCTCTCATGCTCCTGATACTACCTTTGTTTCATCATCATCTCAACCTTGAACTTCAGACAGAAGCCAGTGGACTAAACTGCTGATTTGGGTTCTCTAGCCCCTGCAATCACATGAATGAGGACAATCCCCCTAACCTACACCTGGCCCATGGATTTGGTACTTGCTAGACATATAGCCTTGATCATTGTGCGAGCCATTTCCTTGATAGTTTTTGAGTTCTGTGAGATGTTAAAGCAAAATATGGAACCCTAAGACAGGAGGGAGAGTATTGAGGGGAGGAGGCTGAGTTGATTTTAGAGATGATAGAGTGGTCCAACAGTTTTGAAAAACTTGGAAGCTTTTAACCTTGGCCTCATAGGGACAAGCCTCTTGTGGGTTCTTCTAAAAAAAACTATCCAAGCAGCAAGGATGGGGAAAAGTATAATACTGCTGAAGGACTTGTAAATGATAATCTACATTTTAACTTTTGGCCGTTTCTCAAATTTATGCTTATATTCACCATATGACTGAGCTTTTCCACTACTCATTGTATATTCAAGAGCAACCAAGGCAAGGCATGTGTCCATACATAGTAAAAATGATACACAAACCTTACAGCAGCTTTATTTTACTTATCTCAAAGCTGTAAACAATTAAATGTCTCTAAGTTCCAGTATATCCTTACATTGGAATATTACTCATCAAATTAAAAAAAAAAAAATAGAATTGATACACAACAGTATAAATGAATGTCTTTTTTTTTTTAAGGGAAAGAAGCAAAGCACAGAAGTACTTTCTGTATAAATCATACAAAGTTACAGAAAAACCAAATGAATTCATTATAACCAAAGACGATTAGTTATCACCTGGGGACAAGGGTTTAGGAAAGAATGGATTAAAAAGGAGCACAGGGAAATTTTCTTGCTGGGGGATGGTGAGGAAAGTATTTATAGTCTTGATAGTGAGGACGGATTCATTGGTGTGTACATATTCTAAAACGAATCAAATTGTACAATTTAAATATGTGCAGTTTGTTGGGCTTCAATTATACTTCAAAGTCATTAAAATAGATAATAGTATAATTCTCATGAGGATGATGTGAGAGAATTATCAAAGCAGTGAGCTCTGAAGAGCAAAATTCTATTCTTTATATTGTACTAGCTTCGGGCTTTTCGTCCATAACTGGGTTGTTGTTTTTCTTGGGTGCTGTTGGGTCTGCTCTGACTCACAATGACCCCGATGTGCAACAGAATGAAACACTGCCTGGTCCTGCACCACACTCACAATGCTTGCTATACATAAACCCATCACTGCAGTCATTGTGTCACTCAATTTGTTGAAGATCTTCACCTTTTTTGCCCACCCTCCACTTTACCAAGCATGATATCTTTCTTCAGGTAAAGGACCCTTCGGACAACATCAACAAAGTTGGTGAGATGAAGTCTGGCCATTCTCACATCAAGCGAGCATTTTGGCTGCACTTTTTCTAGGACAGATTTGCTTGTTCTTCTGGCAGTTCATGGTACTTTCAGTATGCTTCACCAACACCACAGCTCAAAAGTATCAACTCTTCTTCCATCTGCCTTAATCATTACCAAGCTTTCACATGTACCCTCATAAGGCTATAGAAAGTATCATGGCTTGTGTTAGGCACAGGTTAGTTTCAAACTGACATCTTTGGGCTTCAACACTTTAAAGAGGTCTTTTGCAGCAAATTAGTCCAGTGCAATACAACATATGATTTCCTGAATGCTGTTTCTATGGTTGCTGACTGTGGATTCAAATAATATGAACTCTTTGACAAATTCAAACTTTTCTCCATTTATCATGAAGCTACTTATTGGTCCCATTGTGAGGATTTTCATTTTCTGTATGTTGAAGTGTAATCTATATTGCAGACTGCAGTCTTTGATCTTCATCAGTAAAACCTTCAAGTCATCAACACTTTCAGCAAGCAAGGTTGTGTCATCTGTATGTCACAGGTTAATGAATCTTCCTTCAATCCTAATGCCATGGTGTTCTTCATATAGTGTAGCTTCTCAGATTATCTGTTCATCATACAGATTGAATAAGTATGGTGAAATGATATAATCCTGACACACACACTTCCTGATTTTATATTATACAGGATCCCTTGATCTGTTCAAATGGCAGGCTCATGAGCACAAGTAAGTGTTCTGGAATTCCCATTCTTCTCAATGCTGTCCATAATTTGGTATAATTCACACAGTTGAATGCTTTTGCTTAGTTGATAAAACACAAGTCAACATCTTTCTGGTATTCTTTGCTTTCTACCTAGATGACATCAGCAATGATATACCTCATTCCACATGCTCTTCTGAATCCAGCTTGCATTTCTGGAAGTTCCCTGTGTGTAAGTATATGATTATACCTGTAACCTTGGATTACTTTTTTTTTTTTTTCAAATTATCTTCCTCATCATTTAATCTGTACATATCTAGTTGATAGCAAAGAGTTTAGCTTAATGTCAATTTACCCATTTATTCAGTAATTACTTCATATCAGCAGTTTTTGAGGCACTGTGGATACAGCAGGAAACATAACAAATAAAGTTCCATTCTGGTGAAAAGAGACATTTAATTAACAAGTGTTTTCAGAACTAAAATGCATGAAGTATCATGTATGCTCAGGTTTTGCATGAATAAATGAGTGAGTGAGTGAATGGTTGAATAAATGTAAAATTTGCTTTGCAAGTCCAAAATCAATTTACACTTTCCTAAAGCATTTGACTGCTAACCAGAAGCTTGGTGGTTCAAACCCACCAGCCACTCCACAGAAGCAAGACTGGGTAATCTACTTCTATAAAGGTTTACCACCTTGGAAACCCAGTGGGGGTTGCTATGAGTCATAATCAACTCGATGGCAGTGGGTTTGGTTTGGTTTGGATGTTATAAGATTGTTTCTAATGGAATGTAATAGAAAAGCTGACTAACAATAGTTAAGGAAAGAGGTGTTAGTGTTATAAATGATGAAAATAAGAGTCAGGCAATTGCCAGCTTCATTCTAGCTACTCAAAATTTCAGCAGTTACCCAAACTGCTTCTGAGTTTTTCACTTTAACAGAGGTATTATATTTTATTTGTTGTCATCCTTGTCTTATTGCCAGAACTTGGCTGTTGTTTCTTCAAGTATTTAGAGTGGCATTTCAAATTAAGCAGATATAACTCTCCTATTGATGTCTTCAGTGAAGAAACCCTACAGAACTAGATTGCTCAATCTTCCTTCCAAGGAGTGGCTGGTGGGTTTGAACTACCAGTCTTCTGGTTAGCAATCAAATGCTGTAGCCACTATGCCATGAGGGCTCCTTCACATGTAGACACAGGAATCACACAATTATGTCTGTAAATTTCATCTTTGTTTCTGATAAAACTGACATGGAGACAAATTTTGGTGCTGGGGAAAAGTGAATTCTCTACAATACGCTTGTCTAAATTAGACACACAAACACAGTCAAAATTTTGAGGGCCTCCTTTTATAGAACAGATTATACTCTGGTAAATTCACTACAAGAATCAGCAGAGAGAACCTTCATCCTGAGGACAAATGCCCTAAATCCTAGGCTTTTCACTCAATTTCCTCTCTGGGTCTCTTTTTCTTTCTTGATCAAAGGTACAGAAAAAAAAGAAGAGAATGGAAAATGTCTTCCCATTACTTGTCAACCAAGGGGATTTTCTATAGAGTATTCAATGAAGGCAAGGGTGGCTCTTGTTGTTGTTAGGTGCCATTGAGTTTATTCTGACTCATAAAGATCCTGTGTACAAGAGAACGAAACAGTACCCTATCCTGTGTCTCCTCAGCCGCCACACTGAACAGCATGATAATCATGTTCTCATGTCTTCTAGTTAGTAAGCACTGTCACTAGTCCTCTACTATGTCAAGGATCCATCATTCCCACGGCTATTAGGAAGCCCAGAGCGTTCAGCACTGGCCTGCAGAGAAGACTTACTGTTGGACTTTTGACACTCTTCTCACTAACATATTCCAAATGGCTTTGGTCCTGTTATATCTTCTGGCAACCATGGTGGATTTCTGGCCGCTATCTCTTTTCCTTAGTCTCTTTTTTCCCTCCTCTACCACCTGTCAAAGCAATACAAGGGTTCCCAGGTCACTGAGAATCAGACATCTTTTTTTCCTACCTCCCACCTTAGGTTTCCAAGAGCCACCCTAGCAGCAAGTGTGTCCCAACTTTTTTTTTTTTTTTTTAATCACTTTCCAGGGTATCACATTCTATGTCCTGAGGAAGTGTTTCCAAGTTTATGAATTCTTGCTTACCCACTGTTACATTTTATCCCTCTTTATTAACTAAAGGGAAAAGCAAAACAAAGCAAAAAAACACTGCCATTGAGTCCATTCCAATTCATAGCAACCCTAGAAGACAGAGTTGAACTACCCTATAGGGTGTCCAAGGCTGTAAATCTTTGTAGAAGCAGATTGCCTTATTTTTTTTCCTGCAGAGTGGCTGGTGAATTTGAAAGCCAACATTTTGGATAGCAGCCAAATGCTTTAACAACTGCACCATCAGAGCTCCTTCTCTTGATCAAGCAATTTCAAAATATAATCCCTAGTGTATTCCTAAGCTTGCCTTTTACTCATGCTAAGTAATTATTGCAACTTTTTCAGTGGATAGTCTTTTCTCCTTTACCAGCACATTCTCAGAGTTGTTATGATGACATTTAACCTTATTTGTCAACCTGCAAACCAGAGGAAGAGGTGATGGTAGCTCCTGAATAAGGTATTTATTGTCTTACAGAGAATACATGCTAGATCCTCAGCATCTCTCAGCGATGCCTGCTCTTCAACAGTAGGGGACAAAAGATTCTGCAAATGAGTTTATTGTGAATAAATAGCATTAAACTATGCAACCTAGGTGTGTGAAAAAATACATCTATATCAGTCCATTCATTAGTATGCTTTTGTGGTTACTGCTTTATTCCACCGATTTGAGTTACCATTTGCATCACAGACTTTTTCTAAAATTAAAATTAGTCAATTCTTAAACAAATGCTTTGCTCAAAGTTACATAATTATTGATAACTAGCACCTGAAAAAGAGCCTTTAGGTGTAAATGGTGCTCCACTACTAATGAAAAGGTGGTGGTTTGAACCTGCCCAGAGGGGCCTGGAAGAAAAACTGACCAACTGCTTCAGAAAGGACACAGCCTGGAAAACCCTATGGAGTGCAGTTTGACATGCACACATGCAGTATGCAGTGCTGCTGTTTGGAATAGAGTTAATGGTAACTGAAATTTTATATATTCTCATGAAAAGAACTGGTGGAATTGAAGGAACATGCCCAAGCTGCACTGAAGGAATTGGCAAAAAAAGAATGATCCAGGAATTGATGGACAATCTACTGAGGTATTTCAACAAGGTGATGCAACTCTGGAAGTGCTTACTCATCTATTCAAAAAATTGTGGAAGACAGCTACCTGGTCAACTGAATGGAAGAGATCCACATCTGTGCCCATTCCAAAGAAAGGTGATCCCACGGAATGTGGAAATTATTGTACAATATCATTAATATCACATACAAGTAAAATCTTCTGAAGATAATTCAAAAATGGTTGCAGCAGTTTATTGACAGGGAACTTCCAGAAATTTAAACTGGATTCAGAAAAGGACATGGAACAAGAGATATTGCTGATGTCAGAGGGATCTTAGTTGCAAGTAAAGAGTACCAGAGAGATGTTTAACTGTGTTTCATTGACTATGCAAAGGCATTTGACTATGTGGATCATAACAAATTGTGATAGCATTAAAAAGAATGGCAATTGCAGAACACTTAATTATGCTCATGAGGAATCTGTACATAGACCAAAAGGCTGTCATTTGACCAGGACTAGGGGAGACTGCTTGTTTTAAAATCAAGCATGTTGTGTGTCAGGGTTGTATCTTTTCAAAATACTTATTCACTCTCTATGCTTAGAAAATAATACAATATATGGACTATATTAAGGAGGATGGGGCATCAGGATTTGTGGAAGACTCATTAACAGCCAGCAATATGCAGATGACACAATCTTGCTTGCTGATAGTGAAGATTTGAAGAACTTATTGATGAAGATCAAAAACTACAATATCCACTCTTGATCACATCCCAACATAAAGAAAACAAAAATCCTCACAACTGGGCTAATAAGTAATATCATGTTAAAGAGAGAAAAGATGGAAGTTGTCCACAATTTCATTTTACTTGAATTTATAACCAACATCTATGGAAGCAAGAGTCAAAAGATCAAATAACATACTGTACTGGGAAAATCAGGTACAAAAGACAATTTATACAGTGTTAAAGAACAAAGATGTCACTTTAAAGAGTAAGGTGTACCTATCCCAAGCCAAGGTATTTCCAATTGCTTAATAAGCATAAGAGAGTTGGACAATGAATAACGAAAACTGAAGAAGAATTGATGCATTTTAATTTTGGTGTTATTGAAAAATGTTGAAAATGCCATGAACTTTCAGAAGAAGAATGAACAAATTGGTCTTGGAAGATGTACAGTTGGAATGTTCCTTAGAAGCAAGAATGGAAAGACTTCCCCACACACACTCTGATCATGTTGTCAGAAAGGACCTGTCCCGGGAGAAGGATATTATGCTTGGTAAAGTAGAGAGTCAGTGAAAAAGAGGAAGACACTCAACATGATAGATTAACATGGTGGCTGCAATGATGGGCTCAAGCACAGCAAAGACTGTGATGATGCATCAGGAAAGACAAGGCAGTGTTTCATCATTCCACTGTGCATAGGGTTGCTATGAGTTGGAACTGATTAGACTGTATATAATAGAAGGAATACACACACACACACACACACACACACATACATACATACATACATATGTATATATATATAGAGAGAGAGAGAGAAAGAGAGAGAGAGACAGAGACAGAGAAGCTCTGGTAGCATAGTGCCTAAGGCACTTGACAGCTAACCAGAAGACTGGCGGTTCAAACCCACCCTCGGAAGGAAAATGGGGCAATCTACTTCCATAGTGATACTGCCTTGAAACCCAAGGAGGGGTTGCTATGAGTCGGGTCCGACTCGATGGCACATAACAACAATAACAACATAAATAGAGAGAGAGAGAGGGAGGAAGGGAGGGTGGGTGGGAGGGAGGGAGGGAGATCTCAATAGTCAGAATGTTCTACTTTCATCTGAGATTTTTTTCCCCCACAACAGTAGGCTATCTATAAAACTTTTTTTTTGGGGGGTGGGGAATAAAAGAAAGAAGAAAGAAATAAACTAGCAAATGCACATAGGTAGCTCTTTTATTATGTGAGAGAATATATTCTTCTTAAAACAGGTCACATTTAAGAACAAACAAATCTGTCTTGGAGGAAGTACAGCGGAATGCCCCTTATAAGTGAGAATGGCCAGACTTATATCTCATGTTTTATTTATGTTGTCAGAAGGGACCAGTCCCTGGAGAAGGACATCATGGTTGTTGAAGTAGAGGGTAAGGAAAAAAGGGTAAAATCCTCAACATGCTGGATCGACACTGTGGCTGCGATTATGTGCTCCAGCATAGTAATGATTGTCAGGATGGCACAACACTGAGTGGTGTTTTGTTCTGTTGTGTGTGGTATTGGTATGAGTTGAAACCATCTCATTGGAACCTACCAACAACAATTAAATCTCTGCAATGAATAAATGATAGACTGTTCTACAAACATAAGAGTTAGAGAGTCCAGAGAATCTTGCTTTAAGATAGCCTAGACAAATATTAATAATAAAACTACTTCCCATTAACAGAGAAAGCCAATTTAAAATTGTCTAACTTTGTCATCCCAGGCCTTTTGTCACTGAATACTGTTAATATGTAACTATTTTTAGCATGTATACTTTTGGTAATATTTATCACAAAGCTAATAAAATAATTTCCAAAGACTTACATGGCAGAAAGGATAAGAAAAGTTGTCAGGATAGTGAAATTCAAGTATATATATATATTTTAAATTGGCAAAAAATTCTTATGAGATCATTTATGTCAGACAGAACCTGCACATTAACACTATAATAAACACCTGCCACAAAATTTACACAAAGTAGATAACCAAAAATTATCTTTCTCCTATTAGCCCTTGAGAATGTACTGTATATATGTATTTTCAGCAATATTTTCTTTTTAAAATTTTTCATTTGTTGCAAAATTACAAATATTTACCCATTGCCTTTATTGAAATATGCCAATGATTATAGTGTAAATATCTTCACAGTATAAAACTTTCTCAGAGAAGTGACCTAGAAAGCAGATCATCTAGAAGAATTGTGTTTTAAAGAGAGAAAGTTAATTTCTATACAAATAGACCTTTCTTATGGCAATATTTCATATTTATTTCAATGCAAATTACAAAAAACAAAATGTGTAATAACCACATCAAACCTGTGATTTCAAAGTTACTGAATTTTTTAAGTCAAAATGCCTGAACATTTTAAAATCCATTGTGACATATTATTTTGGGTTCATAAATTTGGCATAAATTAAAACAAAAACCCCACAAAAGTAATTCAAATAAATATCTAATTTATACAAATGTACAGATAAAGAATTTGAAAAGTTATGGGAATAATTATAACAGTTAAATATATAATTTTCTAATAAATCATAAATTCTACTTACGGATATATTCCCCATACTTTCTCAAAAAAGATGGGTAATTCCCCAAAGACATATACAAAGATGTTGTAGCAGTGTTATGTGTGATAGAAAAAGTTGTAAATGACTCAAATGATATTTGTGCACAATGAAATGTAACATAACAATAACAGAAAAAGTATTGCTAGACATGAAAATGTGGGTGGAATTTGCAGATAAATTGTTGAACAAAAACAAATGAAACAAAAAGAAACCCATTGCATTGGGTTGATTACAACTCATAGCCAGGTTACAGGACAGAGGAGAACTGCCCTATAGGGTTTCCAGGATTGTAAATCTTTATGGAAGCAGACGGCCTCATCTTTCTCCTGAGGAGCAGCTGATGGATTTGAGCTGCCTCCCTTTTGGTTAGCCGAGAGTGTTTTACCACTGTGCAATTAAAGCTCCTAATCACATACAGAAAAGCCCATCCTGAGTGATTCCATTTATACAAAATTCTAAAAAAGGCAAAACTAAGCTACCATGTTAGAAACCAGGGCGTAGTTTTCTATGGATGAAGCATATTGATTCAGTGATGGAACCAGGCAGCCTATTGAGTTCCTGGAAACCTATACCTTGATTTCTTTAGTAGTTACATATGTGCATACATATTTAAAAATTCATGAAGATGTACACTTAA
Source organism: Orycteropus afer afer (assembly GCF_000298275.1). Lineage (NCBI taxonomy): Eukaryota > Metazoa > Chordata > Mammalia > Tubulidentata > Orycteropodidae > Orycteropus > Orycteropus afer. The sequence continues at coordinate 154,411 of NW_006922581.1, forward strand.
GATTTTGGCACTGTATTAGGCTGAGTTTGCTAGAGGAGCAAAACCAGTAAATGTGTATACAAATGTTATAGACATATTTCTTGGTACCCGAGATGCTAGAAACAGGGAAGGATCTTCCCACAGAGCCAACAAAGAAAGAAAGAAAGCCTTCCTTTAGAACAAACCCCTGAATTTGGACTTCTAGTTTCCTAATCTGTGAAAGACATACTTTCTATTTGTTAAAGCCATTTGGGAGTATTTGCGTTATACCAGCAGCAGATAACTAAAACAGCCCTCTACTAGAGCTTAGTTAGCATAACTGAGCAAGTCTATTGAAATTAGTGTCAATTCAGAACCAGCATCCAGTAATCCCTGAAATGTTCAGTATTTCCTTTTCTCCAATGAAAAATCACTCTTGTAAAATGCTGTGGATCCCTTTGGGGAAGACTGGGAGAAACATTAACAGTATAAAATTATGGCAATGTAGTATGGCCCTTCCTTAAGGAGATCCTGTTCCCCTTCATTCAAGGAGTGTGAGCCAGTAACCAATTCTCAAGTCTGGGAGTTGATTGAGGGGCTGTGACTCTTTATTCTGGCAATTAGTGTTAGATTGTCATTCATTTCACCTAGAATTCCTCTTCTTTAAACATCAAGTAAATATTTAGGTGATTTACCATCCATGTATTTCACTTCTAGGGACACCATGACTAAGTAACCAGGATCCTAAATCCATACATGTAAGAGTATACTGATTACTACTTTGACTCTCTTGTCCATTACAGTAACCATGTCAACCTTGTCTTTGGTGATTAGTGTCACCACTTGGCCCCTTCAGCCCCTGGGTTCAATCAACTCCATTGTACCTAGCTGACTTAATTCGGTTAGGGCAGGTTCAATCTTCAAATCTGATTTCCATAAATTATCAATCAAATATTCTTCAAGGATGCTGGGGCTCCCTTCATAAATTTTCTAGTTAAAGTTATGAAAGTTGTGTCCTCTGGTCACTTCATGGGTGAGTCTGAAGGTTCAACCTGATAAATTCATTCTAATTTCTCTAAACCTTTAGATACATTTCCCTACAGTGTACCATAAGAGTTGGATTTAGTGTAGACTACTCCTACAACTATACTTCAGTGAACCAAGTACACAATTAGACACTTTTCTAACCTCTCAAGTTGAAACATTGAATGAAGAATCTGTGCTTAGTGGGTCCATTCCAATAAGCTCAGATTGATCCAACTTTATGTTTCTTGCACAATTATCTTACATTCTGAATTGCCATTCCCACACATATTTCCCAAATTTATTTTTGTATTTATGAGAAAAAAGAAGCAATTCTTTTGGAATATAGTATAGTTTGTCCTGGGTCATACTTTGTACTACTCTTTAGGGACTTTCTGGAATTTAAGTCTAATTATAGATCTAGAAGCAAAAACAGATGATGGGATAGGTCATTGATGGGATAGGTCATGGGGACATCAGAAATGTCTTGTAAAGCATCTGCCTAAGGCGATGCCCTAGGCAATATCCTAGACACCAACCCAGGAGATACTTCAGACAATAATTTTTCACTCACAGGTGAGTTAATCTCATCAGATCTGGGTGGAAGGGACACTGATTTTATTGGAGAGAGTGGTTTAGCCAACAAAAATGGAGCAATCTCTTCATATGGGAGTAGGAGGGCTGGTTCTTTTAGCAGAAGTGGTTCCACAGAACTTAGGTGCTCAATGTCCTAGCTTCCTGATCATCTACCTCAGTATCCCTATCACAGGTATCAGTATCCTGTTGTTGTGGTGGTTAGATGCCATTGAGTCAGCTTTGACTCATTGCAACTGTGTGGACAACAGACTGAAACACTGCCCGGTCCTGCACTCTCTGCACTACACTTGCTATGCTTCAGCCCTTCATTGCAGCCTCCATGTCAATCAATCTCACTGAGTGTCTTCTCTTTCATAGTGACCCTCTACTTTACCAAGCATGACATCCTTCGACAGGAACTAGTACATCTGACAAAGTGACCAAAATAGGGCATTCTTGCTTCTACGGAGCATTCTGGCTACATTTTGCAAAATAGATATGCTTATTCTGCCGGCAGACCAGGGTATTTTCAATAGTCTTCCCCAACACTATAATGCAAAGATATCAACTCTACTTTGGTCACTCTTATTCATTGTCAAGCTGTCACACGCATATGAGGCAATTAAAAATATCGGGGCTTCTGTTAGGCACAACTTATTCTTCAAAGTGAAATCTTTGCTCCTTAACACTTCAATGAGTTCTTTTGCAGCAGATTTACCTAGTGCAATATGACGTCTGATTTCTTTACTGCTGCTTGCATGGGTGTTGATTATGGATCCAAGTGAAATGAACTCCCTGAAAACTTCATTTTTTTTCTCTATTTATCATAATGTTGCATACTGGACCAATTGCGAGAATTGTTGTTTTCTTTATGCTGAGGTGTAATCTGTACCAAAAACTTTTGTCTTTGATCTTCATCAGTAAGTGCTTCAAGTCATCTTCACTTTCAACAAGGAAGGTTATGTCATCTACACATCATTGGAGTCTTCCTCAATCCTGATGTCAACTTTTTCTTCATATATTCCAGTCTTTCAGATTATTTTCACAACATACAGATTAAATAAGTATGGTGAAAGAATACAACCTTGACACACACCCTTGCTGATTTTAAACCATGAAGATCCCCTTGTTCTGATCAAACTATAGTCTCTTAGTTTTTATGCAGGTTCTTGATGAGCACAATTAAGTATTCTGGAATTCTCATTCTTTGCAATGTTATTCAAAGTTTGTTATGATCTAGAGTCAAATGTCTTTGATTAGTCTATTAACATAGGTAAATATCTTTCTGATAGTCTTTGCTTTTAGCCAGGAGCCATCCAATATCAGCAATGATATCCCTGATTCCATGCCCTTTTCTGAATCTTTGAATTTCTGGAATTTTCTGCACTTAAAATATGACTGGGGAAGAGGTGACCTTAATGATGTGGATGTAGTAAAACTTTCAGGACCTTCAGTTGCTGATGGGACATGACTTAAAATGGGAAGAAACAGATGTAAACATTCAATAATAATTGAAGCATGGAATGTACAAAATATGAATCTAGGAAACATGTAATGAAATGAATAAAGGTGGATATTCTAGGCATTAGCGAGCTAAAATAGGTTGGTAATGGCCATTTTGAATCAGATAATCATATAATCTACTGTCCAAGGAATGAAAGAAAAGGAATGATGTCAAATTCATCATCAAAAAGAACATTTCAAAATCAGTCTGGAAATACAGTGCTGTCAGTGATAGGATAACATACATACTCTACAAGGACAACAATTAACACTACTGTTATTTAGATTTGCACACTGACCACAAAAGGCAATGGTGAGGAAATTGAAGATTTTTATCAAGTTCAGCAATCTGAAATTGAAAAAACATTCAACAAGATATATTGATTATTACTGGTGATTGGAAAGTAGAGTTGGGAACAAACAAGAATCATTGGTAGTTGGAAAATATGGCCTTAATAGAAATGACAACCAGGGATTGCATGATAGAATTTTTCAAGACCAATGACTTATTCATTGAAAACACCTTTGTTGTACAACATAAATAGTGGCTGTAAATATGGACTTCACCAAATAGAATACACAGAAATCAAATCTACTGTATCTGTGGAAACAAGTCCAGGAGCTGAGAGTGCAACAGATCATCGTTGCTCATATACAAGTTAAACTTGAAGTTAAAGAAAATTAAAATAAGTCCAAAAGAGCCAACATATGACCATTATAGCAGCTGAATTTAGAGGCCATCTGAGGAGTAGATTTGACACATTGGATACCAATGACCGAAAACCAGACAAATTGTGGGATAGCATCAAGAAAATCATACATGAAGAAAAGTAGTCATTAAAAAGACAGGAAAGGAAGAAAAGACTAAAATGGATGTCAGAGGAGACTGAAATTTGCTGTTGAAAATAGAGCAGCTAAAGTGAATCGAAGAACTGCTGAAATAAAAGAACTGAAGAGAAGATTGCAAAAGGTATTTCGAGAAGACAAAATCAATTACTATAATGAAATGTGCAAAGACCTAGAATTGGAAAACCAAAAGATAAAAACATCCTTGATACCGTTCAAGCTGAAAGAACTGAAGGAAAAATTCAAGCTTTGAGTTGCAATATAGAAGCATTCTATGGGAAAAATATGGAATGATGGATGCAGAAAGCATTCGAAGAAGATGGAAGGAATACACAGAATCTCTGTACAGAAAGAATTGGTAGACATTCAGCTATTTCAGGAGGTATTGAAGAAGAAGTACAAGCTGCACTGAAGGAATTGGTGATAAACAAGCTCCAGGAATTGGTAGAATATTTATTGATATATTACACTAATCAGATGCAACACTGGAGATGCTTCCTCATCTAGACCAAGAAATTTGGAAGAAAACAATTTGGCCAACTGACTGGAATAGATCCATATTTGTGCCCATTCCAAAGAAAGGAGATCCAATGGAATGTGGAAATTATCAAGCAATATCACTAATATCACATGCCAGTAAAATCTTGCTGAAGATAATTCAAAATTATTGCAGAATAAGTATCATACTTTCTCCCCATCATTGACCTCACTTTAACTTCAGACTCCATTTGAGGTTGAGAATCTATTTCATATTGTAATGCAGCCACTCTTACAATGAGACTCTGGGTTTGTTTTTTGACAGTATCAGCTCCATTACTACAATAAATTAGGCTTTCTTTCAGGGCACAAGTGACAACTTTCAGGTTTTGTACACAGCTCTTGAGCTGTGACTGCAGCTTTGTCTTCATCCCTTTATTTTACCACTTCTGCTAGCAAAGTAGGACCAACCAGTCAGCTTCCTTCCAATGATTCGTAATAACAAACTGGTGCTATTTTGTGATATGCATCAAAACATTATAACTATTATTATTATTACTCTATCATTATGATAGATATTTTACTGTATCTGGAAAAATTTCATTAATGTTTTTACTACATAGAAAGGTACATAATATACTATATATTAAGACAAACATTCGGGAGCTCTGGTAGCATAGTGGCAAAGGCACTTGACTGCTAACCAGAAGGCTGGCGGTTCAAACCCACCAGCCCCTCCTCGGAAGGAAGATGGGGCAATCTACTTCCGTAGTGATACTGCCTCGGGAACCCAAGGAGGTGTCGCTATGAGTCGGGTCCGACTCGACGGCACATAACAACAACAACAACAACAAGACAAACATTCAACTAACTCATGTTAGCTACAAGCTGTACTTAACTGTTCTGATTTATATACAAATACAACTTAATGATGGATTTGGGAATAAGACATGTTCATAATCCAAGGACTGTATGTAGTAGAACTGAAATTCAAATAAATGGAAGTGACTGGACTAAACAGATATCAGAAGATAGGAAAATAATACAGGCTAAATCTAAGTCTCATTGTCTTCCTTATGCTCTTTCCATGAGAAGATATTTTCTTTTGTCATTTTTTATCATATATTTAGATTCAGAGAAAACATTAAAAGAGTGAGTCACAGACAAATCGTGTTTTTGTTATTGGAAGTAGAGTGAAAGATGGCAAATGTCAAATTTTATGCCTTACATCACTGAACAAGAACAACAAAACACAATATGTCTTCATTTTAAACTGCTGAGGCTGTCTATTTGAAAGTATACTGGCCAGTGATGAATTGCTTGCATGTTAAAGGAAAGAAATATTTAAGGAAGGCCAAAAATATGGAAGCCTTAAAATATGCCTCTTGGAAAATAAGGAGGAGTTATTTTCTTTTGCATTGCTATGTTATACTTGGTTGAATGGATTTCAAGTTTAACCTGATTCTTCTTGGATTTGCATCAATGCTGTTTTAACTGCTCTGCTCTAAAAATACAGATTCATTATTTTATATGTGCAAGTGCTTATTTAAACATAATTAGAGAATGTGCTAGAAACAGCCTCAAGTGCTAAAAGTCCAGCATGTCATAAATGTCCAACATCAAAGAAATTCAGTAGGGCAGTTACACTGATGTGCTACCTAACAGAAGGACATAGGCAAATAGAACTAATCTTGGTGACTTCCAATATAGCAAAGGAAGAGTAGAAAAAATATTGAGCATATTGCTTTCACTTACTTTTCACATCAAACAGAAGGACTCTGAACATTTAGAAGCTCTAAGATTGTTTCATAGTAAATTTAAAACCTTGATAATATACTACTCCTTTCAAATTGTACTTTGTCATTTCTGAACAACCTGCTTCCCTAAGATTATCAATTAGGTTGACAATGGCAACAGATGTTAAGCTTGGTGTTTCTTTCATAGTGACTTCATTCTACAGTATCAGAAATCTTAAGTAATTTTAATTTTACTTTAAACTTAAGAAAAAGACACAGATGTGGTTTGATAACAACACATTTCATGAAAAAACTTCCCCTATTTCCTCATATTTGAAACAAAATTTTCATAATTCTCTTCCACTCAGGCCAGTACCTCCTAAGAGATCATGGAGAGAGTTGAAGAAAAATGTGGAATGAAACTCAAAAAAAAAAAAAAAAAAAAAGACCAGGTTAATTGGCCTGAGAGACAACTGGTGGAACCCTGAGACTTGGCCATTAGATACTCTTCAGACCTGGAACTGAACTCATCCCTGTAGTTCAACTTTCAACCAAACAACACACATGTCTATAGGTGAACAATACACTAGGAAGGTATGCACTTATTATCACAATCCACCTTCCAATATCCTTTTAAGGACAGCATTTGCCTAGGGATAAAACTCAGAAGGCAGGAAGGGATAAGAAAGCAGGATCGATGGAAAAGGAAAGCACAGGAAGGAGGTGGAAAGAGTGCTGTTAGAACGTGGGTTTGTTACATGCCACTAAATAAAACATGTATGAGAAGTTGAACAGAAAACCAATTTTCTCTGTAAACTTTCACTCAAATCACAATTAAAAAAAAAAAAAAGGACTTAAGTATTCTGGTTACCTAGTGCCACTGTGACAGAAATATACCACAAATGGGATGGCTTTAACAAACAGGACTTTATTCTCTTACAGTTTGGAGGGTTTAAGTCCAAATCCAAAGTGCCAGGCTCTAGGGGCTGGGTGAAAGCCTTTCAACCTTGGGCTTCAGCTCTGCCTCCTGCTCCCGGCTCACTGAAGCTAGAGGCTTTTATTCACTCAGACAGCTGCTGGCTGCTGAGAAAGACAAACCCAAGGTTGACAAGTAAAAAGGCACAGTCCCAATATTACTAAACTCCAAGGTAGGTCATTAATTCAAGTCCATTGAAAGTCCTAAGATTGGCAGAGCATGGCGGGCTGCTGAACAATGACTTGGCTACATGCAAGGTCCAAGAGTGTCATAAGCTAGAGAGTGTTCCCCAAGCTTCTCCTTATATATCAAAAAGCAGACCACATCCCTAGGGCAGCTACTCAGCTGCTCACAGTAGACCACACCATGGTGTTGATTACCAGTCTCATCATGGGGAATACTACAGCCAGCTGCCCTGCTACTCAACCAGGCCCAGCCAAGCTGACACCCAAGATTAACTACCACAACAAGAAATGGCATTTGCAGAGAGACCCAAGTTCATTAGTTTTTACCAGGAGAAGAGGGGTTGGGAAAGGGAAGGAAAATATCACATTGATAAAGGTTAGAGTTGCACAACTAGTTATTATAATTAATGTCAATAAGTTGGACAAAAAAAAAAATCATAATTTGACTTTGACGACAAATAGCAACACAGACTTGAAGATTTTGAAGAGAAGGCAAAGATCCTTACAAAGTTTTTCTAAGCACAGGTTATAATCATTATCAAAATTGTAGTACTGCCTTTTCCAAGGTTAAATACCTCATTGGGAATACCATTCCCCTTTGACTAATCCCTATATTAGGTTCGCTCAAACTTCTTAAGCAGTGCACTTCCGAATAACCATGTATATGAAAAAGAAAAACAGAATTCTGAAATATGTGATGAAAGCTTTTGAGGCACATCTCCCTCATGGTCTCTACTACAGGGACTTTGTAACATGTTAAACCTCATTATGATATCAAGGCAGGTGTCTTATTAAAGTCTTCATCTATCTTCTTATCTCTATTCATTAAAACTTTGATTAATAGAAACTGTAAGATCCAAAAGCGTTAATTAAGTAATTTTTTTCCTGTGTTCCTCTTTGAAGATAGGAAGGTAATTCATTAAAAAATAAAAAAGGTATTTCAAGAATTTATTATCAAACCTCAAATTCTAGTCTTTTTTCAGACTAGTGACACCTTCTAACAGGAGGCCCTATTGTAACAAAAAGGGTGACTTGAAAGTGTCTTCTTAAAATGGGCTCAAGTTTAACAGTAGGATGAAATATCTACAAAACAGAAAGTTATCAGGCAAGCAATATAGATGGATTCTTCCTAGAAAAGAGGGAGAAAAATATTAGGAAAAACTAAAGAAATAAGTCAATTTTTTCAGTATTTCCTATATCTTCTGTAATTATATTATTTTTAAGTAATTCTGAAAATCTACAATATCCCAAATTATTAAGTATTAAAACATGTTCAGTTTTCAGTTATTGTCGTTATGGGCTGTCGAGTTGGACCCAGCTGATAATGACCCCTCCTTGGATTTCCCGAGGCAGTATCACTATGGAAGTAGATTGCCCCATCTTCCAAAAATATATTCAAATGATTATACACAATTGATAAATACCATATGTCTGTACTCATCTAACCAGAAAATTAATTAAGCATAACCTTTTGCATCATACACTTGCTAAATATTTTCTCTTATCTAGTCAGTACACCTCCTATTTATGTCGTACACAGGTAGAATAAGCACAACTCAAATGATTCAGTCATAAATGGAGGTTTTTTTTTTTTTTTTTTTTTTAACTTCTCCTTCTAACTGTATTCTGTGTGGTGAGTTTTTCCTATTTTACTAAGTAAAATTTAAATTTTAATTTGTTTTTCATTTTCAGGTAATCAAAAATCTTCTAGGTAGTAATTAATATCTAGTCTAGTTTAGTGTAATAATAACAAAATAAAATATTCAATCTATATTGTAAGCTGCTCTCATTTTCTATCTGGTAAAGATGTTAGGCTTGTAGTGTGAGAGGGTAAAGTTGATTAATTTCTCTTCCCACTTTAATTTCCCCCTTTCTTTCTCCATTCTGCTACCAGCTGCTTCTGACCTTAACAATGTGGGGCCTACAGTTGGACATGGAGTTGGCAGAAAAGGAGGAATCTTAAGAGAGCAGAGAAGCATGGCCTTGCTGGCATTGACCTGTATGTTATTTCCTCTGGCTGTAGGAAGTTGACTTAATGATGAAAATGTTGTGCTAACACAAGTTGGTGGTTTGAACCCACCAGCCACTCCACAGCAGAAAGATGTGGCAGTCTATTTCTTTAAAGATTTATAGCCTTGGAAACTCTATGGAGAATTCTAATCTCCCCTAAACAGAGTGTATTGAGTTGGAGTTGGTGGTTTGGTTATTGAATTCCTTTAAAATTCTCTCACATCCAGTAAGTGAGCACTCTCATCACCGTCCCCTTAAGGAGACTGAGACCTTCTCTATTCTTGAAGATTTCTTATATCCTCATAAACTCCAAGGCACCTGGAAATCTGACTATTTTGGGTAAATCTCTTTGCTCTTTGTGGAAGAAACTGACAGGAAACTATCAAAGTGGTGCATTCCCTGATATAGAGTTGTTTCTTCATCATGACTTCTGAGGAGCACCCCATTGCATCTATGTGGGAAGATAAAATGTGAGGAAACATAATTTACATTATTTTTAGATCAAAATGTATAAGAGTACCTTCCCCAGTAGTCAACTGAATAGAGAACACTACAAAGGCTTAGAGTAGGGTGTAGACATGAGATAGAAGGTCCCATCGTCAACTAATGACTACAGGAAAGAAGGACCTCTTCCCTCCCGGCTTTGACTTCATATGAGCAAGAAAGAGCAATTTCATTTTGTTAAGCCTCTGAAAGTTCAGTGGTTGTGTCTTTACAGCAACACACTCTCACTGCCTTAGCTAAAACATTCTCATATGCAGCTCTCAAGTACAGAATCCATGTATTTTTAAGATTCATATTTGTTAATTATGGTTAAAATCTAGTCAAATCAAACTTTCCACTTTATACACTCTGACAAAATTTGCTCATCTAAGGCAGTCCCTTCTCATTTGCTCTGTTGTCAAAGAAGTTACCACCTATGTCTCCCCCTTTCTACTTTCCAGGTGAGATTCAGATGTCCTGTCCCCATTATTTCAAATGTAACACTATATAAAATCAGCTTTTCAAAATGTCTTCTAAAACTTTTCTTTCTTAATCATCTTCCCCCAGCAACAGAAGGTTTTAAAAGTCATAGATTCTCCCCTTTACCTTTTTTAACAAAAAATGCTTCAATTTATTTTTGAATGTGGCGTCTACTCCCTATAGGCTTCAAACAAAAGTTCTATTTAAATCTTGTTTTATATTCATATGTTTTTGGTGTTAACTGTTGCTGAGTCATCTTCAACTCATAGCAATGCACAATTTTTTATATATTTAAATACACTGTTGTGGCCTTTCTCTGTTTTGAATGCCTTCCAAACTAAGGGTCTCATCTTCCTGGACAGTATTGGACAACTCTTAAGATCCATAGGGTTATAACTGGTTGATATCCCGGCCTTTCTTTCTGGACTTTCTTAACTAGAAGCTCTGCTGAAACCTAGCCACTATGAGTGACCCTGCTGATATTTGAAATAGTGGTAGTATAGATTCCACCATCACATCAAAATATAAGCCACCACAGTGTAAGAGTAGGTAGTTTATGTTCATATACTACTGCAGTCAAGTAGATTCTAACTCACAGAGACATTATAAGACATAGTAGAACTGTCCCATAGGGTTTTCAAGGCTGTATATCTTTATGAAAACAGACTTACACATCTTCCTCCTGTGGAGCAGTTAGTGGGTTCAAACCATCAACATTTAGAATATCAACTGAGTACTTTAACTACTGCACCATTGTTGTTGTTTGCCATCATGTTGGACCTGACTCATAGCGACCCTTCCTTTGGTTTCCGAGGCAGTATCACTATGGAAGTGGATTACCCAATCTTCCTTCCAAGGAGTGGCTGGTGGGTTTGAACTATCAGTCTTCTGGTTAGCAGTCAAGCAGTCAAGCATAGGCACTATGCGATCACAGTCCCCCAAAAAGAAAACTTCCCAACTGACTGGATCAGACTCCTAGAGGGATGACTAGAAAAAGAGACGGCCTGGCTACCTGGCTGGAAGTGGTTGGTGGATTTGAACCACCAGCCTTGGGTGTGGCACGTGACTGCCTTAGGCCTGAGACCATCCCCTAGGCCCACTACACCATCAAGTTTGCTTATATTCTTATAACACTTTGAATTTGTCAAAGCATTTTTATATCTAATTATTTATTTATTCTTACAATAATTTCAATGAAGTAGCATAAGCTCACTGAAGCAAAAACAGAAACATGATAGGGTAATGATACTTGTTTCCAAGATTTCTGGAGTCTCTGTCAATTATATTATTTTCTTGGAATCATTCTAATGACTTCCATTGGTTTACATCATTTAAGGTGAAAGATATTGTTCCAAAGTTTTTGAGACAACAAGGAATGTGTTTTCTCCCCTCAACAAAATGATGCATGTGTTAGAATAGTGATGAGAGATAAAACGAAAAGATAAAGTGGGATGAAGAAAAAGGGTCTAATATTACATAAAACCAAAAAATCAAAGTCACTAACATTGAGTTGATTCTGACTCATGGTGACCTCCCTTGGGTTTCCAAGGCTGTTCATCTTTATGGAAGCAGACCCACCCTCTCTTTCTTCCACAGATGGACTGGTGGGTTCAAAACACTGACCTCTTGGTTAGCAGCCAAATGGTGTAACCACTATATCACCAGAGGTCCTGAACAGTACATAAGGTAATGATGTTCAAAGACATTTGGAAATCTCACCTGTTATTCAACTTATGTTGTTGTTGCCATTATTGGCCATCAAGTTGATTCTGAATAATGGCGACCCCATTTGTGCAGAGGATAACTACTCCACAGGGTTTTTGGGGCTGTGAACTTTCAGAAGCAGATCTCTAGTCCTGTCTTCTGGAGCATCTCTGGGCAGGTTAGAGTTGCCAACCATTTAGCTGGTGATAAAGCACTTAACCATTTTTACCTTCCAGGGACTCCTACCTAATCAATACTATAATTTATCCACTACACTGTTTATTTTTTATTTGATGTTCATAAGTAACATGAACTTTCCTCTATATTGTTTTGTCCTGTTATTGATTTCTTAGTAGTACAAGGTGAAAATATGTCAACAATTAAAAAAAGGGGGAAAAAAAAAATCTCATGTTAATGTGCGGGATCCTACCAAGAGAGAATATAGGTCTTCTTAACTGTGTCAAAGTATATTCCTCAAGGCCTCATCAACTAACCTGGCAAGTCAGAAACCACAGCATTAAGTTCAAGGACACATAGCAATGAATTACAGAATACCAGGCTCCTGGTAATCCAGGCAATGATATCTCGTAGTCCCTCTGCATCCTTTTACTTAGTATACATTCTAAATGAGGACACAAACACCTGTTCCAGCAGCAGGTGGTATTTGTTTATTATAGCTTTGCCTGCTGTGTTTTAATCAGTCTGCAGCTGTAGGAACCCGCTTAAGTAACAGTTTATAGGACTAAATTTTTACAGAGCTATATTTGCCATGAAGAAGCAAAGTTCCATATCACTCTTCCATTATACACAAAACATCAAATAAGTGGCTTTTATCCCTCTATCTCTCTTTTCCTAACATTTAGGATTATAAATTAGAGAATCACATCACATGCAAAGTTGGAAAAATAAACCCTTATACTTCTGCCTTGAGGGGATTTGGTGTTATGTGCTTTTGTTACAAAAATTCCAGTTTCTTTAGAAGAGAACAGCTAACCACTGTTCTTGTGCTACTTCTTTTTTGTTTGCCTTAGAAGGGTGGTTAAGGCAAATTCTACCTTAGAATGAAAGAAAAATCGAAAGAATCAACAGGGTAAAATTACTGTCTAGATGAGAATCAATCCTTTTACTCAAAACTACATAAAAACTCTTTGAGAAACACACAGATATATAAATATGACATAAATATCAGGAGAGCAAAAGAATTATGAGATGAATTTCCTTCTGGAAGATAGACTGAAAATTTCTATAAATGCGTTCCAGAACCGTTATATGGTGCACACAGATAGCATGCTAGGAACCTCACCAAAAGGTTGGAGATTCAAGTTCACCCAGAGGCACCTGAAAAGAAATGCCTATCTACTTACAAAAAATCAGACTAAGGTTCCACAACCCTAAAACCAAAAGAGATGGATGGTACCCAGCTAACAATGCTGATCACTCCGAAAAATATCACAATAGGAGGTCCTATGTAGAGTGAAAGAAAAATATGTACCAAAATTAAAAATAATAGAAAAGACCAGGCTTTCTCATCCAACACAGATTGGTAGAACCCCTGAGACTATGGTCCTCCAACACTCATCATACCCATAACTGAACACACCCTCTTGGCTCAACTTTCAGTCAAACAATAGACAAATCTATAAAGTGAACAATAAAGAGGAAGATAGAGTCATACCGATAACCAGCACTTTTGAGCCCTCTTCCAACTTAGGCCCTGAGTAACTAGGTAAAGCAATACAAATAATGATACTGGAGTTATGAGTAACTAAGGAGAAGATACAGTATTAGATTTAGTGAAGGCAGAGAAAAAGAGCAGATTAAACAACTGGGAAAAATGAATGATCCCACCTAGCTGATGGACACAGAGATGGAGACAGAGATGAAGAGGACCCATTAGAAATATAAAAGGAGTCAGCAGAGGGAGGGAAGGAAAAAAAAAAAAAATCATGGAACCCCCAGGCATTGGACTTAGAATAGCCACACCAGGAGATTTTCCTGGTGACCTCGGGCTCTGAGTGAGTAAGATAATCTGACTGGGATATGGATCAAAGTCCACCTTGGTTTGGGCTGCTGCATAGTCCAGAAAGGAGTGGAAGAAAGGGAGAAACGTCTTCCAAATAGGTGGAGCCCTGGAGTGAACGTTCAACACTGGGCTGGGGTTCAACTCTTCCATGACATTTTTTAGCACAGAGTGGACCAGGGTACTGATTTTTTGCAGCTTCTCAATCCAAGCACAAAGTGGTGGCCTTCTATTCATTGGGGTCTCTGCTGATTCTCCAGTTTTGAATTAAGGGTCTTTGATTGACAGTAAGATATCATCATTAGAAAAGGTCTCGGAAGGATACAAACTACCCTGCCTGTACCTACATCACTGACTAAATCATCTCAACCTAAACATGGAAAACTCCCTTCTACCTTTCTCTCTGGGAGCTAGCTTTTGGCACCATTTTTTTCCCTTTGTTCCTTTTCTCCCCTGCCTCATCCAATAGAAGGAACACAGTAAACCTCCACCAGGCAACAGGAGCTATTACACTGAACACCTCACCCAAAAAAGAGATAACACCAATACCTCCTATGACACAGAATCAATGACACATGGTGGACAACACCTGCTAGTCCCAACTCCAAATCTTTATGATGAACAGGGACCTGCACACACATCCCCTTCAGTGCTTCTACCAATATAGAGAGAGCTGAAGAGAGACTTAGTACAGCTGAGTTAATAACCAAAGAAGTAAACCTGCTCCAAAGTTTCAGATGTAGTAAAACATAAAATTAGGGTGCAGCAAATCAATATATAACTAACAATTAAACTTAAAAATATCTAGGAAACAACAGATAACCTCAAATAAAACAAAAAAACCAAACAAACAAAAACAGGACAAGACAATAGAAATAAAAGTACAGGCTAAAGAATTATTTGCCATGAGAAGAACAAGCAATAGAACTATCTGAAAAGGAATTCAGATATATATGACTTACCAGAATCTCAAGGAAACCATGAACAGAAACAATGAGAAGACAGACAGACAGAAGAATTCAGGAAAATCATTCAAGAAAAAAATAACAAGATAAATACACAATTAGAACTCATACAAAATCAACAATTGCAAATCCAGAAGATGAACACTGAAATTACAGAAATAGATAACACAGTGGAAGGACAAAAGAGTAGACTAGAGCTGGCTGAAGAATTAATTTCCCAACTAGAAGACAGATCCCTTGACACCAGCCTATATGAAGAAAAATCAGAACAAAGATTTAAGAGAAATGATGAGAACCTAAGAGTTATATGGGATGACATGAAAAGAAATAATATATGTGTGACTGGAATACCAGAACAAGAAGAGGCAAAATACAAAAAGAAAACAAACAAACAAAAGCTGAGAAAATTGTGGAAGACTTGCTAGCAGAAAATTCCCCCCCCCCATATCTTGAAAGAAGAAAAGACATGTGTTCAAGAAGATCAAAAAAAAAAAAAAACACGATAAATCTTGTTTTGGTTACCTAGTGCTGCTCTGAGAGAAATATACCACAAATGGCTGGGCTTGAACAAATAAGAGTTTATTCTCTCTCAGTTTGAGAGGCTAGAAGTCCAAGTTCAAAATGCCATGCACTAGGAGCTGGGTGAATGTCCCTCAACCTTGGGCTTCAGTTTTGCCTCCTGCTTCCAGCCCACAGAAGCTTGAGGATTTTCTTCACTCAGAAAGCTGCTGGCTGCTAGGACTGACAAGCCCAAGGTCGACAAGTAAAAAGGCATAGTCCTGATGTTACCAAACATCATGGCAGGCCATTAATTCAAGTCCACTGAAAGTCCCAAGATTAGCAAAGCATGGGAGGCTGCTGAAAGATGCCACAGCTACATGAAGGGTTCAAGTGTGCCATAAGCTGGAAACCATTTCCAAAGCTTCTTCTTATATATGGGAAGCAGACCACATACCTAAAGCAGATACTCAGCTGCTTGTGGTAGATCCCACCATGGAGTTGATGGCCAGTCTCATCATGGGGAATAGCTACCACCAGCTGCCCAGCCACTCAACCAAGCCCAGCCAAGTTAAAACACCACCTTAACTACCACAGATCTCAAGAGAAAATCACCAAAACATATCATAAGGAAACTCTCAAAAAACAAAGACAAAGAAAAAGAAAGACTCTTGGGACCAGCTCAGGAAAAGTAAAGTGTTACCTACAATGGACAACCAGTAAGACTAAGTTCTTATTTCTCAGCATAATACAACAATATGCACACACACTAAGTTAATGACAACTGAAAAAAGAGCAGGAGTAGCAAAACTAATTTCTGATAAACTAGACTTCAAGGTGAAAAAAAACATAATGGTCAAAGAAGAACACTATAAGGTGCTAAAAGTGTGAATAGACTAAGAAGACATCACCATAATAAATATCTATGAACCCAATGAAAGTCTTCCAGAATACATAAAGCAAATATTAACTGAATTGAAAGGAAAAATTGACTGTGTTGTTGAGTCCTTCTGTGACTTTGCTGATCTATTTTTTTCTAGTTCTGTCCTTCCTTGAAAGTTGTGTGTTAAAGTATCCTACTACTATTGTCGATTTGTCTATTTTTCCTTTCAATTCAGTTAATATTTGCTTTATGTATTCAACTTGGCCTCACAGACATATACAGAGCACTCCACCCAAAAAAGCACAATATACATTATTCTGCATTGCACATAGATCACTCTCCAGAATAGATGATGCATTAGGACAAAACAAGCCTCGATAAATTAAAAAAAAAAAAAAAAGAAACACTAAAATACTACAAAGCATTTCTTTAGATCATAATGCTACAAAATTAGAAATGAATAATAGGAAGATCAAGAAAAAAATATCAAATATGTGGAAACTGAATAATACACTGTTCAAAGACTATGGAATAACAGAAGAAATAAAGATAAAGTGTGGTATAGAAAGTATTCCTAGAAACAAATGAGAATGAAGGTACAACTTACCCAAATATTTGGAACATAGTGAAAGCAGCATTCAGAGGTCAATTTCAAGTAATAAATGCACACATCAAAAAAAAAAAAAAAAAAAAAAAGAAAGAAAGAATGAAAGTCAACACTTTAATACAACAACTCCAACAATTAAAAAAAGAACAATGAAAGAAACCTACCGTATTCAGAAGTAAGGAAATAATGAAGATCAGAGCAGAAACAAATGAAGCAGCAAACAAAAAATAAATAAAGAAAATAAACAAAACATGATGTTGGTTCTTCAAAAAGATTAACAAAATTGACAAACCACTGGTAAATTTAACAAACAAAAAGAAAAGGAAGATGCATGAATAATAAATGAAAGGGGCACTATCACAACACAACCAACTGAAATAAAAAAAAAGATAACATTATGAAGAACAGTACTCCAACAGATTTGGAAAGCTAGAAGAGATGGACAAGTCCCTAGAAACACAAGACCTACCTAAACTATCACAGTTGGAGATAGAGTACTTGAATGTTGTTGTTGTTGTTATGTGCCATCGAGTTGGACCTGAATCATAATGACCCCTCCTTGGGTTTCTGAGGCAGCATCACTACAGAAGCAGATTGCCCCATCTTCCTTCCGAGGGGTGGCTGGTGGGTTTGAACCGCCAGCCTTCTGGTTAGCAGTCAAGTGCCTTAACCACTATGCTACCAGTACTTGAATAGACCCATAAAAAAAAGAAGAAATTGAGCAAGTCATAATAAAATTTCCCACAAAATAAGTCCCGGAGAATTTTCACTGGAGAATTTTACCAAATGTCAGGGAAAAGAGATATTGCCTCAGAAACCCAAGGAGGGGTCACTATGACTAAGAACCAACTATACAGCAGTGAGGTTTTTTTTTTTTTTTTTTTCTTTTGATACTGTTCAAAGTATTCCAGAGCATAGAGAAAGATGGATTACTCCCAAATTCATTTTATGAAGCAAGCATAACACTGATACCAAAAGCAGGGAAAGACACCACTGAAAAGGGAAACTCAGACTAATATTCCTCACAAATATGGGATGCAAAAAATCTTCAACAAAATCCTAGCCAAGAGAATCAAAAAACATATCAAAAAAAAAAAAAAAAAAAAATCCCAACCAAGTGAGATTCATATAAGATATGCAAGGATGGTTCAAAATCAGAAAAACAAACAATATACCCCACCACATTAACAAAACAAAAGAAAAAAAACACACGATCATATCAATCAATGTAGAAAAGGCATTTGATAAAATCTAACACCCAATCTTGTTTGGAACTCTCAGCAAAATAGGAACAGAAGGGAAGATCCTCAACATAATAAACAGCATATATGCAAAGTCAGATGCCAATATTATTGTTAATGAAGAAAGACTCAA
The DNA here is from genome assembly GCF_000298275.1 of Orycteropus afer afer. Taxonomy (NCBI): domain Eukaryota; kingdom Metazoa; phylum Chordata; class Mammalia; order Tubulidentata; family Orycteropodidae; genus Orycteropus; species Orycteropus afer. The sequence continues at coordinate 172,715 of NW_006922581.1, forward strand.
AACATACCCTTGCAAACAGGAACAAGACAAGGATGCCCTGGATGCCCTCTGTCACCACTTCTATTTAACATTGTATTGGAAGTCCTAGCCAGGGTAATAAGGCAAGAAAGAGAAATAAAAGGCATCCACATTGGCAAAGAGGAAGTAAAGCTACCTGTATTTGCAGATGGCATGATCCTATATATAGAAAACCGAAGAGACTCAGCAAAAAAATTACTGGAA
>NW_006922581.1:173036-201654 GCF_000298275.1 Orycteropus afer afer
AAAAAAAAAAAAAAAAAAAAAATTACTGAACTAACAGAAAAGTTCAGCAAAGTGTCAGGATACAAAGTTAACATTAAAAAAAAAAAAAATCAGTTGAATTCTTCTATATCAAAAAAGAGGCCTCTGTAAAGGACATAAGAAAAACAATACCATTTACAATAGCTACCAAAAAGTTAAAATAATTAGATTTCAATACAAAGAAAACTACAAAACACTACTACAAGAAACTACAAGAGACTTACATAAATGGAAGAATATGCCTTGTTCATGGATAGGAAGACTGAATATTGTGAAAATGTCAATATTTCCCAATGCAATCTACACATTCAACGCAATCCTGATCCAGGTTTCATCAACATGTTTAAAGACATGCAAAAACCAATCACTAATTTTGTATGGAAAGGAAAGAGACCTCGGAAAAGCAAAGCACTGCCAAAGAAGAAAAACAGAGTAGAAATTCTCACACTCCCAGATCTCAAAACCTACTGTATGGCAACAGTAGTTCAAAGAGCCTGGTATTGGTACAATGATAGACAGGTAGATCAATTGAACAGAATCAAAAACCCAGAAATAGACCCATCCATCTATGAACAACTGATCTTCCACAAAAGACCAAAACCCACTAAATGGGGGAGAGATAGCCTCTTTAACAAATGGTACTGGAAAAATTGAATATCCATTTGCAGAAAAATGAAACAAGACCCATAACTCACCCCATACACAAAAACAAACTCAAGTTGGATCAAAAACTTAAATGTAAAACCCAAAACTATAAAGCTCATCAAAAAGATAAAATGGGGGCAAAGCTATGGGTCCTAATCTTTGGTATAAATAGACTGCCGAACATAACCCAAATTGCACAGGCACTGGAAGAGAAGCTAGACAATTGGGATCTTTTAAAAATTAAATTCTTATTCACATTTAATGACTTCTTTAAAAGGTTTAAAGGTGAGCCTACGTATTGGAAAAAAAAAAATTTGCCTATGACGTATCTGACAAGAGACTTATACCCCAAATTTATGGAAAACTTCAACACCTCAACACCAAGAAGACAAACAACCCGATTCAAAAATGGGCAAGGGATATGAACAGACACTTCACTAAAGATGATATAATGGTGGCCAACAAGTACATGGGGAAATGCTCATTATCATTAGCCATTAAACAGATGCATATCAAAACAACAATGAAATATCATCTCACCTCAGCATTAATAAGAAAGTTCAATAAGACAAAACATAACAAATGCTGACAAGGTTGCAGAGAGATCAGAACTCTCATACACTGCCGGCTGGAATGAAAAATGGTTCATCCATGATGGAAAATGGTATGGCATTTCCTTAAAAACTGAAAATATAATACCATTTGATCTAGCAATTCCATTACTAGGAATATATCCTAAAGAGGTGAGAGACAGGACAGGAACAGACATATGCACACTCATGTTTATTGCAGCACAATTCACTGTAGCAAGGAGATGGAAACAACCTAAATGTCCATCAACAGATGAATGGATACACAAACTATGGTACATTCACACAATGGAATACTATGTAACATTACAGAATAATGAAGAATAAACATATCATCTCACAATGTGAATGAATTTGGAGGGTATTATGCTAAGTAATATATAATAATAGACTCGATGGCACTTAACAACAACAACAACATGCTAAGTAAAATAAGTCAATGGCAGAAGGACAAATACTGTATGAGTCTATTATTATAAAAAGTCAAGGAGAAGTTTACATATGCAATAGAATTCACTTTGTCGGTTTCTGGGGATGGGACGGAAATGGAGGGGACATTTTGAACCAGTTGGGGTTACATGTTGATTTGGATGAGGGGAAGGGCGGAATGAAAAGGGTCTGTGATCAGCATGATGACACTGGGGAAAGGAAGATACTGAAACATTCATGCCACAAGGGCATGGAGGTGGCACCTTCTGACCACCTCTAACTATACCAGAGGAAGACAGAATCACCATCAGCAACCCGAGGCCTGTTCTTATGAGGCCAGACATGCTGCCACCCACCAACCCTCTTTCTAACTTTTTCACCAATTGTTCCTCTGGCAGCATCCACCAGCTCTCTGCTGGGTTCAATAATTCCCTGCAGTGGCCACACAGAACTCACAGATTGTGGGGTTTATTCGGGAAGCAACAGGTTACAATTCAAGTTCAGGAATGCACTCACTCTCTCAACAGCTGGCTGTCTCTCTCAGCAGATAGCCATCTCTCTCAAACTCTCAGTAACATGTCTCTCAGCAGCAAGTTTCTCTTGTGTCTTTCTCTCAGCAGCACATCTCTCTCAGCAGCATGTCTCTCTCAACCAGTAGTCAGAGAGACTCCTTCTGCCTCTAGGAGGGTTCCTTTTGAACCTGGCAGAGTGGCCAAGAACAAGCATTCCCAACATCAGAATACTACACACCTGAGAAAAAGAGAGAGAGAACTTCCCAGAAGGTTGCTTTGTGTTGCTCCAGGTGGATGACTTTAACAAGCAGCTATTCAATTACTCACGGCAAAGTGGGAGTTACAAATAGTATGGCTAGAAAATCCATGTCATGAAATTTACTACACCATAGGGCACATAAGATATAGACAACAGAGTCAGAGTAGTATATGCACAAATACTGTGTTACTACTAACACCAAACACCAGGTTACAGATAAATGCATAGACAGGTGAGAAGATCAGGTGAGGGTAATTGAACAGGAATACACCTTAGACCAAGGATAGATCTGCTGAAGATTAAAAAAATAAAAAATAGCCACATACATAACAGAAGCAACAGAAGGCAGAGTTGGAATAATTTCTCAGAGGCAACCAAACACCTTGATAGAGAGAATCACCAGGACTGCCACCTTGGGACCATTGTCTTGAGGGACACCATGCTCAATCGGCACAACATAGTGCATAAAAATCTTGTTATACAGCTTACTTTGGTGAGTAGCTGCTGGGTTATTAAAAGCTTCTGAGCAGCCTTCGAAGATGCAAGCAACAATTGGTCTTCTCTCATCTGAATCAAAGAAGAGAAGAAAATCAAAAGCATCTGGAAACAGTTAGTCCAAGGATATGACGGACGCTGAAACCAGAAGGAGTAGATAGTGCCTAGCTAGCATTGACAACCACTTAGAAATGGATCAAAACTGGAGATAATGCCTAGAGGGGGAGGACAAATGTGGAACAGAATTTCAAAACAAAAAGACAGAAATGATCAGAATTACTGGTCAGATAGAGTCTGTTGGAACCGCTGAGACTGTGGTCCTGGGTTATGTTTCAGAGCTAGAAATGGACTCACTCCCATGGTTTGGTTCTCAGGCTAACAATAGAAAGCCCTACTTATAGAACACTTACCCCAGGAAGATGCACTCACATACTCTAGGGAGATGCACCCCTTAGACCAATCAGCCATAAGACACCAGAGGGTCACCATTCATATGGGGGGAAAGCTGGACAAACAGAAGGGCATAGTAAGACTGGCACAGGGAGGGAGTAGTCACAGGGATGGGAGGGGAGCAGAGTTTGTTATGGTCAGAGATAGTAATTTGGGCATGAAATCAGACGTGCACAAACTGTTGAATGTAAAAGAAATTTACTTTGTAAATTTGCACACAAAGCACAATAAAGTTTTGTAAAAATAAAATAAAGTGAATAATAACAGGCACACAATCCTTATTACAATCAATTATATGAGATCAAAAAGGCAGCATTTCACCAAAGATAAAGCTATGAAGGCACTAACGGATAGGAAAGAAGGAAGAATGGAAATAATAAATACAAAGAAGAAGTGCAAAGAGTGATTGGACTTTTCACAATGGAATTGTGGGAATTTTAGTCAGTGTCACTAAACATAATTGGTATGAATTGTTGAAAGGAAAACTTATTTGCTTTGTAAACTTTCACCCAAAGCTTAATAAAAAATAAATAATTTTTTTTTTTTTTAAGTTTTCTATGGAGCACAGTTCTATTCTGACACACATAGGTTACCCAAAACAGAATTGACTTGATGACATTTGGCTTCCTCTTTTTTTTTTTTGTTAATTTTAAATTTTAATTTTTTCTTCTTTCTTATGTAATCATTCATATTATCATCTGTACATCATTCATGGAATTGATGAATAAACCATTGAAAATGTACAACTTTTTTTCTGAGATTCTTCAAGAGAGTGACTCTTTAACTCATATTTCCATATCTAGTGGTTAGCAGATATTTTGCAAAAAAATAGAATTCTCTAAAATATTTGCACAGTGGGTGAATGAATGAGTTATGCTTCTCTCAAATGTTCACTTAGCTCTCTCTCTTGATTCATTTAAGTACTTGTCCATATGTCTTCTATTCATAGACACTTTCCTAACGCTCAGTAATTATTATGTATGCCTTATTTTGTTTTCCTTTTTACAAAACTTGACATATGAATTTTTTCACTTGTTTATTATTCATATCCCCTATATTATGTAAACTTTATTAGAACAAGGAATTTAACAATTTCATTCACTACTGAATTACTAGGTTCAAGAAGTTTATCAGAAACTTTGAAAGTGATAAATAAATATATACTGAATGTATAAATGAATGAATATATTAATGAATGAGTGAGTGAATAAATCAGTGAATAAAAACAAACAACAAAAACCCTAAGCCCATTGTCATTGAGTCAATTCCAACCACAGCAATCCTATAGGGCAGAGTAGAAGGACATAGATTTTCCAAGGCTGTAATCTTTATGGAAATAGACTGCTACGTTTTTCTCCTATCATGAAGCTGGTAGGTTCAAGCCATTGATCTTCGGTTAACAGCCAAGTGTTTAACCACTGTGCTTTCAGGACTCCTTAAATAGGTGAATAAGAAGTTTTAATTCCCCAAATGTTTTGAGAAGTTCTTCTGTATGATGAGATAGATTTGTTTAAAGTGAAACAATATGTATTCTATGTTTTAAGAAGGATGGGCATAAAGAATAAGGAAGAAGATCTATATGAAAGTGAGGGAAGCAATATAATGTCATTTCAGAAAGTTAGCTACTGTAACTTTTAACATCTCATACAAACAACAGAGGAAAATGGTTGCAGAGTTAAATCTGTAGGGTTAGAAAAAGCTATTCTGAACTAATCTGCCTTCTAAAAATCTAGGAAAACCAACTTAGTATAAAAATTATTTTTATGTGCCATTGAGTCAGATCTGACTCATAGTAACCCCTCCTTGGATTTCCGAGGCAATATCACTGCAGAAATAGATTGCCCAACCTTCTTTCTGAAGAGTAGCTTGTGGGTTTGAACCACCAGCCTTCTGGTTAGCAAAGTGCCTTAGGCACTATGCTGCCAGAGCTCCCAAAAATTAGTTTAAAAAAAAAAAAGAAATCAAAGTCAAATTGCATTCATACTTTTTTTAAGGAAAATGAGAATAAGGAAACAAATAACATCCCTGCAGACAATGAAAGACTACCAAAAAAACAAATACCACAAAAGAGAAAAAACTACTTAGATACTACTTTAATACAAGCTGAAAGATATTGAAAAAATCATGTAGGATATGAAAGAACAACAAAAATGAAAAGCTCAGATATAAAATATCATGAAAAGAGTAAAAATAAAAGAAAAATTATTTTGGATATGAAGAATAACATAAAAGAAACACAAAAGTAAACACACTTGAGATAATGCCTTGAGAGGAACAAAAAATGATTAAAGCTAATTTCTTAAAAATAATTTTAAAAAAATCACTGCAGAGATAAAAAGATTAGAAATAAAGCACACTTGCTTAAGGCAGGAAAGGAAGACCCTACATACAGATAATTGGAATCCCTAGAGAAGAAAACCAAAACACAAGAACAGAACAAAATGAAAATTTTACAGAATAACTCTAAAAAAAAAAAAACTTGAAACTACATACGAAAGAACACATTGTGTACCTAAAAATATTACTCAGAAAAACTAAAATCAAGGCATGTTCTTTATATTAGAAAAATACTTCTGTGTCTAAGCAAAAACATCAAGAACTTCCAGGAAAGAGAAAATCAGATTTTCAGACTTTTAAAAAACAGCAAGTATGATGCAAGAATTATATTTAAAATGTCCAAAAGGGGAAAATGGTCATGAATTGAGAAAAAGTAACTTTCAATTATAAAGATTTAAAAATATTTAGCTTTTCTGCCTATATGCAAGAAGTTAAAACAGTATTTGCATGCAGCTTTCTTGACGAAAATAATAAAAAGCTTCAGAACAACAACAACAAAAAAAAATGATGGTATTACAGGGACTGAGAGTGAGAATCAGATACATAGTTAATTTTAGAACTAAGATGAAGTAAAATTAAAGGAAGAGAGTGTGATAGATAATGACTACATTTCGTAGTTTGATGGGGCAGTGCCTAAGGCATTTGACTGCTAACCAGAAGGCTGGCCATTCAAACCCACCAGCCACTCTCTGGAAGGAAGACTGGGCAGATATTTTATATCTGAGTTTTTCATTTTTGTTGTTCTTTCATATCTTAGATGAATTTTTCAATATCCTTCAGCTTATATGAAAATAGTTTCTAAGTACTTTTTCTCTTTTGTGGTATTTGTCTTTCTTGGTATTCTTTCATTTTCTGTCCATTTCGTTTTGTTCTTGTGTTTTAGTTTTCTTCTCTGGGGATTCCAATTATCTGATACTTCCTTCCATAAAGATTTACTGCCACAGAAACCCAAAGGAGTTCACTATGAGTCAGAATTGACTTGAAGGCAGTGAGTTTGGTTTTTGGTTTACCTTCTGTGATACCATATCTGTCATTCCAAAAAAAGTAGGAGTGGAGACTGGGGAGAAAAAAATGAAAATAAAAGTAACTATTTTTAGAAAAACAAAAAGAGCTACTAGAAAAATCCTTCTAATCTTGATAAATTGAATGTTGAACACAGTCGTGAACAAACCTCTGCTTATACAAGACTCCAGCGACTTTTTCCAAGTACAAAATGCCACCATCTACCCACTTGTTGTTGTTGTTGTGTGTCATCGAGTTGGACCTGACTCATAGTGACCACTCCTTGGGTTTCCGATGAGACATCACTATGGAAGTAGATTGTCCAACCTTCCTTCTGAGGAGTGGTTGGTGGGTTTGAACCGCCAGCCTCCTGGTTAGCAGTCAAGTGCCTTAGGCACTACACTACCAGAGCTCCCATCTACCCACTTACTCAAAATATATGGGAATCATCCTGCATTTTCTTCCCTCATCCCCTTCATCTTACATATAATCTACCACCCAGCTCCATGAGGGCAATAGTGTGTCTATTTCTTCACTTATATATCTCCAATCTGTGGATCACAGATAATATTTCAAAGGGAGGTGGGAGAAAAATAACTATACATACATTAGGATTGAATAAAAATATTGCTCCCCATAAGTATTAATTTTCTTTCAAAAATAATTTCTTTACCAGGGTGGACTTATGTTGTTAGGTGCTGTTGAGTCAGCTCCCACTCATGGCAACTCTACGTACAACAGAGGAAACACTGCCTGTTACTGCACTATCTTCAAAATCTTTGCTATACTTGAGTCCATCATTGCAGCCACTGTGTCAATTCATCTTATTGAAAGCTTTCCCCTTTTTTGCTGACCCTCTGTTTCACCAATCGTGATGATATGCTTCTTCAGGGATTTGTCCCTTCTGACAACATGACCAAAGTAGGTGAGACTAAGTCTGGCCATTCTAGCTTCTAAGGAGTATTCCAGCTGCACATCATCCAGGACAGCTTTGTTTGTTCTTCTTACTATCCATATTTTCAGTATTTGCCAACATGACAACTCAAAGACATCAACAATCCTTTGGTCTTTATTCATTGCTCAGCTTTCACAGGCATAGGAGAAGACTGAACACACAATGACTTGGGTCAGGAACACCTACTTAGTCTTCAAAGTGATTTCTTTGCTCTTGGACACTTTGAAGACTTCTTTTGCAACAAACTTGCCTAGTGCAATACAACATTTGATTTATTGACTGCTGCTTCAGTGAGTGCTGATTGTGTATCCAAGTAAAATGAAATCTCTGAAAAGTTCAATCTTTTCCTCGTTTATTGTGAAGTTGCTTATTGTTCCAGGTGTGAGGATTTTTGTTTTCTTTATGTTGAGATGTAATTCATAATGACGACTCTAGTCTTTAATCCTCATCAATAAGTGCTTCAAGTCATCTTCACTTTCACCAAGCAAGGTAGAGTCACATGAGTATCAGAGATTGCTCATGAGTCTTCCTTCGACCCTAATGCCATGTTCTTCTTCATATTGTCCAGCTTCTTGGGTTATTTGTTCAGCATACAGATTGAATAAGTATAATGAAAGGATACAACCCTTACACACACCTTTCTTGATTTTAAAAAACGCAGTATCTCCTTGTTCTGTTCGAATGTTAGGCTCTTAGTTTACATACAGGTTCCTGATGTGCACAATTAAAGCTTCTGAAATTTTCATTCTTTGCAATGTTACACGTAGTTTGTTATGATTCACAGTCAAATGCCTTTACATAGTCAGTAAAGAACAGACAAACATCTTTCTGGTATTCTTTGCTTACAGGCATGATCTATCTGACATGAGCAATGATATTACTCATTCTATGTTCTCTTCTGAATCCAGCTTGAAAATCTGCTTGAACTTCCCTGTCCATACACTGCAAGCAATTTTAAATTATCTTCAGCAAAATTTTACTTGTCTGTGATAGTGTGTTTGATAGTTTCTTTTGGATCTTTTTTTTTTTTTTTTGGATGGACACAAAGTATATATCTTCAAGTTGGTTGTCCAGGTAGCTATCTTCCAAATTTCTTGGCATAATCAAGCAAGTGCCACCAGTGCTTCATCTATTTATTGAAACATCTCAGTAGGTATTCTATCAATTTCTGGAACCTTGTTTTTCACCAGTTCCTTCAGTACATCTTGGACTTCTTCCTTCAATACCATTGATTCTTGATCACATGCTATTTCCTGAAATGGTTGAATATTGGTCAATTCTTTTGAATATGGCGTCTCTGTATAATCCTTTCATCTTCTTATGATGCTTTCTTGCATCATTCAATATTTTGCTCAAAGAATCTTTCAATAGAGTAGTAATTCAAGGCTTGAATTTTTTCTTCAACTCTCTCAGCTTGAGAAATGCTGAATATGTTTTTCTTTTTTGATTTTCTATCTCCAAGTCTCTGCACATTTCATTATAATACTTCATTTTGTCTTCTCAAGCTATCCTTTGAAATCTCCTGTTCAGCTCTTTTATTTTGTCATTTCTTCCCTCTGCTTTAGCTAATCTCCATTCAAAAGAATGTTTCAGAATCTCTTCTGACATCCATTTAGTCATTCCTTCCTTTCCTTTTTAATGACTTTTTCCTTTTTTCATATATGATGCTCTTGATGTCGTCCCACAAATAGCTTTGTATTTGGTCATTAGTGTTTAATGTGTGAAATCTATTCTTCAGATTGTCTCTCAACTCAAGTGGGATATAATCAAAATTGTGTTTTCCCTTTTGTGGACTTGTTTTAATTTTCTTCAGCTTCAACTTGACCTTGCATATTATCAGTTGATGGTCCATTCCACAGTCAGCTCCTGGCCTTGTTTTGACAGATAATATTGAGCTTCTCCACCACCTTTTTGCTCAGATATAGTCAATTTGATTTCTATGTATTCTTTCTAGTGAGGTCCATGTGTATATTCACCATTTATACAGGTGAAAAAAGTTATTTTCAATGAATAAGTCTTGAAAAATTCTATCATGCAATCTCCAGCATCATTTCTGGATGGCATTATAGCTAGTGAGTAAGAGGCTGGGCTTCATTTGTTTCAAATCTATACTTTACCTACAACTTAGATTTGGCTTATGATCAGAACCATATAAGTAGATGTTGTTGTTGTTGTTATGTGCCCTCAAGTCAGACCTGACTCATAACAACCCCTCCTTGCATTTCCAAGGCAGTATCACTAAGGAAGTAGATTGTCCCATCTTCCTTCCGAGGAGTGGCTGGTCAGTTTGAACTGCCAGCCTTCTGGCTAGAAGTCAAGTGCCTTAGGCACTATGCTACCAGAGCTCCCATATAACTAGATAGAAGGTAGCAGAAATTATGAGGGTTGTTAAAATTCCAGACATTGAAGAAAAAGAAAAAGAAAGCCCATTTGTTTTGATTACCTTGTGCCACTCAAACAGAAATATACTTCAAATGGGTGGCTTTAACAAATAGGAGTTTATTCTCTTATAGTTTTGGAAGCTGGAAGTCTGAGTTCAAAGTGTCACCTCTAGGGGCTTGATGAAGCTCTTCAACCTTGAGCTTCAGCTCTGTCTCTTGCTCCTGGCGCACTGGAGCTGGAGGTGTTTCTTCACTCAGGGAGCTGATAACTGCTGAGGCTAACAAGCCCAAGGTCAACAAGTAAAATGGCACAGTCCCAATATTACCAAACAACGTGGCAGGTCACTAGTTCAAGTACATAGACATTCCCACGATCACCAGAAAACATGACAGGCTGCTGAATGAAGGCTCAGCAACATGCAGAGTCTAAGTGTGATAAAAAGCTGCAGAAACCTTTCTCAAACTTCTCCTTATATACTGGAAGAAGACCATATCCCTAAGGTAGCTACCCACCTGCTCCAGTAGATTCTACCATAGAGTTGATTACCAATCACATCATGGGGAATAACTACATCCAGTTGCCCAGCCACTCAAAACCAGGCCCACTCAAGTTGACATACAACCTTAACCACCACACCATTGGAACAGAGAACCTCTGAGAATGCAGGAGAAAAGTTTGGAACGGTAAGAATACAGCCACAAGAAACATAATCATAGGAGTGATATGTGTCAATAATTACAAAAAGAAGGGAAGACACAAGAAGTGACTGGTCCCAGGGCAGCAGAGCTAGAAGAGGACCATGAAGAGGTGATAACATAGATTGACTGGTGGGTGTTGGTGACAAATCAGCAGGCCAGGTCAGAAGGATTGTGGTCATGGAATACAAATTACAAGAGCCTGAGGAGTAGAAGGAAAAATAAAGTGGGAGAAATTCCTTTGCTCACTTCTTTCCAAATTATAAAAGTGAAAATTTGAAGCTCTATGGGGAAATATAGTTGATGGGAGGTTAGGCAATCTGCTTCTGTAGTGATACTGCCTCAGAAACCCAAGGAGGGGTCACTATGAGTCAGACCCGACTCGATAGCTCTGCCTTTGGTTTGTTCTTTGTCTAAGTCATAGATACCCTATAGCACAGAGTAGAACTGCCCTATAAGGTTTCTGAAGCTGTACATATTTAAGTATGCACACTGCCACATCTTTCTCATGCACAACAGCTGATGGGTTCTAACCCCTAACCTTTGCTTAACCACTGCACCACTAAGTTTTCTGGTTGTTCTTTAGATAAAACTCATTTGAGGTTGAGCTGAGGGAGGAGTATTTCTTGGCTTGCTAAAGTTACCAAAACAGAAACACCATAAGTGCATAGCTTTAAAGAACAGATTTCTTCCCCCCTCACAGTTCAGGGGGCTGTTGTTGTTGTTGTTGTTAAGTGCCGTCGAGTCGTTTCCGACTCATAGCGACCCCATGCACAGCAGAACGAAACACTGCCCGATCCCGCACCAGCCCCACAATCCCTGCTATACTCGAGCCCATCATCGCAGCCACTGTATCAATCCATCTCGTTGAAGGCCTCCCCCTCTTTCGTCGACCCTCCACCCTACCAAGCATGACATCCTTCTCCAGGGAATGGTCCCTTCTTACAACATGACCAAAGTAGGTGAGACGAAGTCTGGCCATTCTTGCTTCCAAGGAGCATTCTGGCTGCACTTCCTCCAGGACAGATCTGTTAGTTCTTTTAGCAGTCCATGGTACTTTCAGCATTCTTCGCCAGCACCACAACTCAAAAGCATCAACTCTTCTTCGGTCTTCCTTATTCATTGTCCAGCTCTCACATGCATACAAGGTGATTGGAAATATCATGGCTTGTGTCAGGCGCACCTTAGTCCTCAAGGAGATATCCTTGCTCCTCAGCACTTGAAACAGTTCCTTCGCAGTTGACTTTCCCAATGCTACACGTCGTCTAATGTCCTGACTGCTGCTTCCGTTGGCATCGATTGTAGAACCAAGCAATGTGAATTCCTTGACAACCTCAACCTTCTCTCCATTGATTGTGCTGCTGCTCATTGGTCCAGTTGTGAGGATTTTTGTTTTCTTTATGTTGAGATGTAATCCATACTGCAGACTGTATTCTTCAACCTTCATCAGTAGGTGCCTTAAGTCATCCTCACTTTCAGCAAGCAAAGTTGTATCGTCTGCATATCTCAGGTTGTTAATGATTCTTCCTCCAATCCTGATACCACGTTTTTCTTCATATAGTCCAGCTTCTCGGATTCAGGGGGCTAGAAGTACAAATTCAGGAAATGTCCTTCTACTTAAGCTTCCAATCATAACCAGCAATCCTTGGTGTTCCTGAGATTGAAGATCTGCCTTCCTTTTTATTGCTACAGATGTTTCTGTTTCTACTCTGCTCTTTTTATTACTCAGAAGTGATTTGACTTAGGATCCACCTAACTCTGGCATTGTCTAATTAACATAAAAAAAAGGAAACTCCTATTTCAAAACAGGTTCATATTTATGGGTGCCCAATCCAATCCACTGCCACTTAGTTGATACTGACTCATAGTAACCCCCCCATAGGGTTTTCAAGGCTATAAATCTTTATGGAAGTAAATTACTTCATTTTCCTCTCACAGAGTTGCTAATTACCTTAAACCTAGAATCTTCTGGTTAATAGTCAAATGTCTTACCCACTGTGCCACCAGACCTCCTATTACTTACAGGCACAGGGGTCAGATTTTGATGCATATTTTAGAGGCACACAATTCAATCCATAACAAGAACAGCTACTGAAAATGCTAGAAATAGAGATACAATACAAATGCATATACTTGAATTAGGACACAAGTGGCCCAGATCAGATAGACAATATCTTGTGGCAAAGGTTTCTTGGAAGAGGACCCCAGAGACTGGATCGACCGTTAGCTTTGATGCATATCAGCAATGAGGACTTAGTTTACATAGTCCCTCTGACTTCATTTGTTTTTTCCCTCCTCTAAAATGACTATTTTGAATTTCATAATGGTGATTTCTAGTTTTCTCTTCATTTTCCAGCAGGAGAATTGAACTTTCCTTTGAAATATTATGTACAGAAGGAAGAACAGGTGAATAAAAAAAAAAATACTTGAGGTGAAAATGTTTAAGGAATAAAGGAATAGTTTTTCTAGTCAAAATGCATTTTCAGTTTATTGACATTTTTTAATTTTTGAAGAGTATAGGTATTAATAACTTCTGAAAAATCAATCTAAGTGAATCCATCAAGTTTGGATCTCTAGTACTGAATGGAAAAGTCTATGAAGTTTAATATATTAAATAATTATTATTTTCATAGCAATTTGAATATTTTATTACTAGGAATACATATATTTCCAGATTTTTATTTTTATTTATTAGTTTTTTTACAACTTTCTAAGTTCTCTAAATTTTTGCTAACTCATCCTTTCTCTTACTCAATCTGTCCTTTCACATCTCCTATTATGGAACTTTCTCAACTTTCAATCTACTATCATGTGGCTTTTTCTACTGGATATATGTGAGGATGATTATGTCTAAAATAAATTTAAAAAAAAAGAAGAATCAATTAGGTTCTAGTGCAGGCTCGGGCACTTGCTCGTCATGTGACCTTGGGCATGTTTCTTAACAATATAAATGTGAGTCAGTCATTACTGCAGTTGGTAGCCATGTCACATTTTGCCACAAGATACTGCTGCTATAGGACATACTTATGAGCCTGTCTTTGCTAAACAATGTTCCAACATTTAATATTTTATTATAAAAAGTAAACTATCACCATAAGACTACAATTTTCTCTCAGCCAAGTATGGATGTGAACAGTGCTACTATAAGCAGATATGGAAGAGAAGAATGGAATAAAGTATTCTATTTATCAAAAGTTGGGAATCCATAAAACACTTCTTAAAATTATCTACATTTTTTGACTCCTGTTATTCACATAAAGTCCTTTAAAAAAAAAAAAAAAAAGAATAAGGGTGCTGAAGCTGAAATAGTCTCTTAAGGATTATTCTATTTCCCTCTTTCCTAACCTAAATTCTTTCAGTTACATTTTTCCTTTTTTTTTTTTTTTTTTTTTTCCCTTGAATACATTACTTTCCAGTATGTTCCTGATGTTAAAAGATCCTGAGTGCCACAAATCATTAAGAACTCAACTGCTAGATGAAGTGGTGGTGGTTTGAATTCATGCAGAGGTGCTTTGGGAGGTTTGGTGATCTGCTTCCAAAGGTTTACCATATTGAAATCCCTATGCAGCAGTTCTGGTAGCATAGTGGCTAAGGCACTTGACTGCTAACCAGAAGGCTGGAGGTTCAAACCCACCAGCCACTCCTCGGAAGGAAGGTTGGGCAATCCTACTTCCGTAGTGATACTGCCTCGGAAACCCAAGGAGGGGTTGCTATGAGTCGGGGCCGACCCGACAGCACATAACAACAACAACATGCAGCAGTTCAACTCTGCACATATGAGGTCACCATTAGTTGGAAATGACTAGGTGACAACTAACAACAGCAAGAACAGGTTCTTGATGGGGAAATTAATAATTTTGATTTTATCAATAATTTCTAAAAGGGTTCGACCAACTAATTTTTTTGTAGTGCGCCAGAGAGTGAATATTTCAGACCTGAAGATGATGTTTTCTCTTGCAACTATGCAGTTCTGGCATTAAAGCATGAAAGTAACATGAAACAAAAAATACTTAAATAAATGAGCATGAATGGGTTCAATGCAGCTTTATTTACAAACACAGCATTGGGTGGATTTGACTCACTTGTTGGAGTTTACCAATACTTGTTCTATGCCACTTCAAACCAAATGAAACTCAATCCATCAAGTCACTTCTGACTCATAGCAACCCACATTGGGTTTCAAAGACTGTAAATATTTCCCTATGTAGATTGCCCAATCTTCCTCCTGCAGAGTAGCTGGTGGGTTTGATCTGCTTGCCAGGTTAGCAAGCAAATGTGCCATCAGAACTTCTATTATATCACTTGAGTATGTTAACTAAGAAGAAATTAAGTGTCATTTTTTTCTGGTTCATTTATATATCCATTAGAATGCATAAATCTGCATCCAGATCTCTTTATACATAGTAAATATTAAATGCCACGATATGCTGAAAGAAAAACACTAAAATGTGTCAAGTGTTCTTACATTTACCCTCATATTCAAATTCCACAGTACTCTTGTGAAGCACAGAATACTTTTTATTTATAGCTGAGGAAATTACAGGGACTCTGGTGGCACTGTTATTTAAGCATTTGGCTGCTAACCAAAAGGTCAGAGATGCAAACCCACCAGTCTCTCCAAGGGAGAAAGATGAGAGAATTTGCTTTCATAAAGATTTGCAGCTTGGAAACCCTCTGGGGCCATTCTACTCTGTCTTATAGAGTTGCTATGAGTCAGCTTGGACTCAATGGAAGTAGGTTTGGTTTTGGTTTGAAAAAATTACATTGCCAAAAGGAGCCCTGATGGTGTAGTGATTAAGCATTGGCTGCTAACTGAAAGGTTGGTGGTTCAAACCCACCAGCCATTCTGCAGGAGAAAAGATGTGGCAGTCTACTTCTATAGTGATCTAAAGCCTTGGAAACCTCATGGAACAGTTCTGCTCTGTCCTGTGGGATTGCTATGAATCAGAATTAACTTGACAGTAAGGGGATTTTGTTTTAAAGGTTAAATAATTAACAGGGTCACATAGTCATGGGTCAGTCAGGAATTTGAAAACAAAACATTTCATCATTCTACCTTATTATGCTTCCTTTATTGAACAATCCCCTCTTTCTTTTTTCTGGAGCAGAGGTTTGACACTACATACATACTTCTCCAAAATTCTGTTTTCTGCACAAGACTTTGCCTAATTATATTGCAATGATGCAAGTGTTGAATTTTTGAAAGGAGAAAGTGTTTTACCTTCCAATTAGAAAAGGTTAAAGAACTTATGATAATTAGTCCAGAATCTCAGGCCTTCAGCAATATCAATGTGAGAAACTGAAATTCTGAAAGAAGGCTGTCATCCAAGTCAATTTGTTATTGTGGAAGGATTAAATTGGGGCTCCACAAACAGCTCTGTGTGGGATAATACTTTAGAATCTTGGATTTATTTTAGCATCCTGTTAGTTTTGGCTCTTTCTGCTTCCTTTCCTTGTTTTTGTCATTATTCATTTCCTGGGGACAGAGTAAAACAAGTTTCTTTGTTCTTCCTTCATTATATAAAAAAAGAAAAAAAAATAGTAATTTGGACATTTGTCTTTTTTTATTTTTCCTTTCAGTATACAGCTAGGAAAAGGTATTAAAGCTAGAGTTCTTATTGTTCTTTTACTACTTAGCAAAATGAAGCATTATAAACCCATGTTGTCAGCCTTTAGCCATTTGTAGGCGTCTTTCTCTCCTCACTGCTATGACTTCTCCTGGGAGAACAAGTTACCACGCAGTTCACTATGTACTTTCTTTTGTCAAACCAAGGGAAGATTATTAAGAACTTATCTAACCAGGGCCCTCTCATTTGAGCTATCTGTCTTTTTGTGCTTTCTAGAGGGAATACAGAAAAAATAACTTTTTTTCCCCTTTTTACCTCATTTAGTGTTTTATGAGATTGTGTCTTAAGCTGTATTTTAAGAATTTGAACAAGCAAAGACTCTGCCACTTTGAACATTTTTTTCTTTCTGTCTTGTGACTGTCATTTCAGTTAGAGAAATCACACATATTTTTTTCCTTTAATAATATTAGGAGAAGGCAACCTTTAGATCACTGCTTCTCTCAAGGCCAATTTTGCTCTCCCATTATTGTTCTTTCCTCAGAGATGTGATTTTGGGTTTGATATACACAGAATTCTAACCTGCCTGTCGGATGCTCACGGAAAGTTAAATGACGTTCACCTGCTCACCAAATGGCCAATCACACTTATGCAAAGGTGAAGTGTTTTGCTTTGTTCAAATAAATGTGAGGAAAAAAGAGAGGAGAGGTAGAAAGGCAGTTGACAACCAACCAAATTAAAATTTTAGATTCTGATTATATCCAAATTTGCTGTTTCCTGTTTTGAATGTAGTTGAAAAGGTGAAGGGAAAAAGCATGTATGATTATTATTTTAGCAAGAAACAGAATGACTGACTATGAAAATATAAATCTGGTAGCAGCTCAGTACTTATTATATGTAATAAAACAGTACTTCCTAATTCTCAGTCCACATGAAGTTATCACTAATAAGAGAAACAGAAACATCAGACAATAAAAGTAGCTTATTTGCTCTCCATTTAACTGGAAAACTATATACACTAGTGCTCCATTACTTCACAGTACAATTACAATAGGTGCCAATGATGATGACACTAAGCCTAAATTATTCTTTTAAATACCTTATATGAAGAATTCTTTTATTATTCTTAATTTCATGTTGACATCAGCTATAATTAGTCATTTCACCTATTTATTCAATAAAACATATTCACAATCTGCTGTGTGCCAGGTCTTATTCTAGATCCAGAGGAAATGAGAGTATAGAAGACAGAGAGGTTTCTGAAATCATAAAGTTTATACTTTATCAAAAACTTCCATTTTCTAATATTGCATATTATTCTAATTGATGTTTATTCAACAGATATTATAGAGGTAAGTAAGAGATATTATAGTACACTAAGCACTGTACTATCAGCAAGTTGTACTGAAAAAGAATAGTAACTAGAAATAACTATACAAAATATGAAAAATGACATTGGGATTAAAAGTAGCTATTCTGGTAGCATAGTGCCTAAGGCACTTGACTGCTCACCAGAAGGCTGGCGGTTCAAACCACCAGCCGCTCCTCGGAAGGAAGGTTGGGCAATCCTACTTCCGTAGTGATACTGCCTCGGAAACCCAAGGAGGGGTCGCTATGAGTCAGGGCTGACTCGACGGCAAACAACAACAACAACAACATTCATTTTAGCAATTTAACAAATCATTATTGCATTACTACTATGTGCTAGTATCCTATTGGTAGGTTCTTAGGATATAGTTTAAACAAGATAGATGTTTTTTGTCCCAGAGAGATTTTAAGCCTGCTTCTATGATGGAGTGATGTCAGTTTTCTATGGAAGTGAAAGGAGCATTCTTTGGCATCACTGAAGTCTTCTTAATAGAAGTGACTTCATACCTGGCAGTGAGAATGAGAGAAGTTAGTCAAGCAAAAAGAGAATTGAGACTATTGAGCATTGTTCAAAGTGATGGTAAGCAAGTGCTAAGTAGTAAAGAAAGACCAAAGCTACATTCATATGACAAATAAAATTATTCAGTATTCTGGGAAATAAATTCTAAGAAGTGGTCGGAGGCACTAAGACCAGACTTTATAAGTCTGTGAAAGTCCTACTTAGACATATTAAGCTGTTTGGATTGTATATTGAGGACACTGGTATACAGTGAAGAATACAATTTAGATTTTGATAAGATATAGTCTCTTTGGATGATTACCCAACTCAAAGGAGTTCTGGTGGCATAGTGCATAAGGCATTTGACTGCTAACCAGAAGGCTGGCAGGTTCAAACCCACCAGCCACTCCTTGGAAGGAAGGTTGGGCAATCTACTTCCATAGTAATACTGCCTCAGAAACCCAAGGAAGGGTCGCTATAAGTTGCAATCTACTCGATGACATATTACAACAACAACACCCAACTCATACCTGGCTTTTTCATTGACAGTTACCTGATATATTGATTTTGATCTTGAACAGTCATATTTAAGTTCCATGATCTTGCTCTTTTTGTCATAGCTAATTTATCCAGATATAGACATCTAACCCCACCTGGGCTTCTTGAATCTGGCAACAGAGTAACAAAACTGGATTATTATTAAGGTTGTCATGTTACTGGTATTACAGGAGAGATAATTCCAGGCTCAGAAATTCCAGGATTTTAGGTTGCTAGGAACTCTGGTGGTATAGTTCCTAAGGCACTTGACTGCTAACCAGAAAGCTGGCGGTTAAAACCCACCAGCTACTTCTCCAAAGGAAGGTTGGGCTGTCTACTTCCATAGAGATACCACCTTGGAAACCCAAGTAGGGGTTGCTATGAGTAGAGACTGACTCAATGGCAGTGAATTCGTTGATCTTGATTGCTTTCCTTCCCAAACTTTTTTTATTTATCTCTTTGTTTAAAGTATGTGTTAACATAATACATTTAGGTTCAGTTCCTTTGTTGAATATGCTTGTTAATATCAGCTTCCATTGTCAATAACCAAATGATCCTAAACACTAGACATTCTGAAATGTTCCCAGGTCTGCTGAAACGCCCACCCCCCCATGATTAATCAACTCTCTTTCCAAAGCAACATTTTAACTTTCTTGTGGCTAGGTTTTTTTTTTTTTTTTTTTCCCCCTTTACTTCTATAATCTTAGCACATAACAAAGTATCTGGCACATAGTAGGCATTCATTAATGTTTTGCCAAAAATGTGATAACTAACAACAATTGTTTGAAAGAATGAAACCCCTCCAAAAAAAAAAAAAAAAACCTGTTTAATTAAGTAAGCAACAATTCATAAATCTCTATTTTGTGCAGCATAATCTGGAGTCAGAAGAGAACATGAAGACTCTGTTGTCACCTTGTAGGCCCGTCATACAATGTATGCACAAATGAAGCAAATGAATTCATTTAAGGCATGAAATTACGGACAAGCAAGATCAATCTTGCCTGATGGCCATGGAAGTTCTGATCCCATGCTTATCACTTCCAATGTTATCACATAGCTTCCCAGGGAGTTCTTTCAACAGGCTGAGTTTTAATATTTCAGACTTTTTAGTGATGTATGCATCTCATTCTCAGTTAATAAAATGGAAATGTCTGTTGCCTGTTGTGTTAGACTGGGTTCTCTAGAGAAACAGAAACAGTAAAGCTTATATATATATATATAGAGAGAGAGAGAGACAGAGACAGAGACAGAGACAGAGATTTATCTTAGGAAAATGGATCACACACTTATAGAAGCTGGCAAATCCAAAATTCCTGGATCAAACATCAAGCTGGAGATTTTCCAGACTCTTGCAGCCACAGGGGCTCAGGAGCTCAGAGCTGGCAGGCAGTACACCAGCTGTTGACTCCAACGAATAATGAATCCAAGATCTCCAGGCCGAATGGTGGATTGTTCACTCACGGAGAGTTGTAGGCAGCACAACAGAATCCCAATGCACAGAAGAATGTCTCTTCTCCCAGGATGTCCACAGATATACTGGAAACAGGCCACACCCCTAGGAAAACTCCGTTTCAACAGATTGGCTCCTCAAAACATAGTCATATGATCCCATCATGGGAACAACCACACCACAATAGCTCAAACCACTCAGAATTGTGGTCCAGCCAAGGCGACACACAGCTCCAACTACCACACCTGTTGTAGCAATCTGATGAACTTGGTTAATATGAATCTGTCCCCAAGGTATGGGCCATTGTTACAGTGCTACCAGATATAGAAAGGAAAAAAAAAAAAAAAAAAGAGGTTAAAAACTGAAAATAAGATCTTGGGTGGCAGTTAAATTACTAAGGTTTCCTACCTTATGAGGCTCTGGAAGAGGTCTAGCCATACTTTCCATCATTATAACTTTTTGCATTTTTATTTGGGATATATTTGTGGATGAAGCACACCTAAACACCAGGGTACAAAATACTCAATCCAGGCTAGAAGGGCTAATGGAAGCCACAAAGGGGATTTTACTTTTGGAGTGTGAGCTGGGAATTAGCAAAGATAACTCTAAGTGAAATGTGCAATGAGCGGGACCTAAAATAGTGGTGATCGATCATTTTGAAAGGTACCATCGTTGTTTAATTGTTTGTGATGATATTTTGCCTTTAGTGCAAAACAGATACATCCAGAGGAAGCTGCTCTCCCCCTTTTTCTATCTTTTCTTTTCTTCGTATTTATTTATCTATTTACATAACCATGAGGGCTAACACATTTTTGTCCAATTACCATGCCCATTTGTTCTCTGAGCACAATCAGCAGTCAGCACAAGAAAGTGATAATGGAGAGATAATTTCTAACCAGATCACCTTACCCTTCCCAAGGACAAGACTTCTGTATAAAATGCATTTTTTTTTTTCCTGATCTTGACTATCATTACCCTGATATACTTGACTGAGTGTTTACCAGCTATTGGTAGCATTCATAGCTGAAGAGAAAGACGAAGTTAAGCATTTTATATCCATCATGGAATACATCCTAGCAAAAGCACTACAAAGTTAGTGCTATTAACTCCATTTTACTAGCTTGGGGAGTTTAATTAACATGTCTTAGATAACCCAGCTACTGACTGAAGAAATGAACATTTGAAGCTATATGTGACACAAGATCATAAATCCAATGCTGGCTCCTGAAAAATACATAATACCAATGTTAGTTTCTGAAAAGGACTGGGTCATGGAGGACATTTTTGAAAACATTGTTAAATACAGAAGTATTCTTGGATGATCACTTTTGAAATTATGCAATAATTTTTTTCTTTAATTAAATATGTTGAAGAAATCTTGGGTTAAAGAAAGAAACCAGTTTCTTTGTTATAGGACTGTTTTTAGCCTTTAATATATGCAGTATATTTCTGAGAAAGTTTAAAGGATGCATCATTTTTCAGATATCTTTAATTAGGAAACATTTTTGGGAAGCAGCCTACAATTTTAGTTATCTATAGGAGCTATAGATACGTGGAAGAAACATGGAAGAGATACATATTTGTACCCATCCCAAAGAAAGGTGATCCCACAGATTGTGGAAATTATAGAAAAATATCATTAATATTGCATGCAAGTAAGATCTTACTGAAGATAATTCAAAAATGGTTGCAGCAGTATATTGACAGAGAACTTCTAGAGGTGCAAGCTGGATTCAGAAGAGGATGTGGAACAAGAGATATCATAGCTGTTGTCAGATAGATCTTGGCTCAAGACAAAGAATAAGAGAAAGATGTTTACTTGTGTTTTATTGACTATGCAAAAGCATTTGATTGTGTGGAACATGACAAATTATGGATAATATTGAGAAGAATGGGAATTCCCAAACACTTGACTGTACTCATGAGGAATCTGTACCATGACCAGGAGGCTGTCATTTGAGCAGAACAAGGGGACACTGCATGGTGTAAAATCAGGAAGGGAGTGCGTCAGGGTTGCATCCTTTCTCCACACTTATTCAATCTATATGCTGAGCAAATAATGCAAGAAGCTGGACTATATGAAAAAAAAAAAAAAATGTGGCATCAGGATTGGAAGAAGAATCATTAACAACCTGAGATATGCAGACGATACAACTTTGCTTGCTGAAAGTGAGGATGACTTGAGGCACTTACTGATGAAGGTTGAAGAACACAGTCTGCAGTATGGATTACATCTCAATATAAAGAAAACAAAAATCCTCACAACTGGACCAATGAGCAGCATCACAATAAATGGAGAGAAGATTGAGGTTGTCAAAGAATTCACGTTGCTTGATTCTACAATTGATGCCAATGGAAGCAGCAGTCAGGACATTAGATGATGTGTAGCATTGGGAAAGTCAACCACGAAGGAACTCTTTCAAGTGTTGAGGAGCAAGGATGTCTCCTTGAGGACTAAGGTGTACCTAACAGAAGACATGATATTTCCAATTGCCTCATAGGCATGTGAGAACTGGACAATGAATAAGGAAGACTGAAGAAAAGTTAATGCTTTTGAGTTGTGGTGCTGGCAGAGAATGCTGAAAGTACCATGGAAGGCTAAAAGAACTAAAAAATCTTTCCTGGAGGAAGTGCACCCAAAATGCTCCTTGGAAGCGAGAATGGGCAGAGTTTGTCTCACCTATTTTGGTCATGTTGTCAGAAGGGACCATTCCTTGGAGAAGGATGTCATGCTTGGTAGGGTGGAGGGTCGACAAAAGAGGGGGAGGCCTTCAGTGAGATGGATTGACATGGTGGCTGTGATGATGGGCTCAAGCATAGCAGGGATCATGGAGCTGGAGCAGGATTGGGCGGTGTTTCGTTCTGCTGTGCATGGGGTCACTATGAGTTGGAAACGACTCGATGGCACCTAACAACAACAACAATAATAGGAGCACTGGTAGCATAATGTCTAAGGCACTTGACTGCTCACTAGGAGGCTGGTGGTTCAAATACACTAGCCACTTCTTGGAAGGCAAGTTGGGAAATCTACCTCTGTAGTGATACTGCCTCAGAAACCTATGGATGAGTCGCTATGAGTTGGAGCTGACTCTACAGCACATAACAACAGCAACATCAACAACAACACAGGAGATACTTAGGAGATAACCTTACATAGGAAGCAAGAACAATGCCAGTCTTGGTTAGAATGGGAGTACATCATAGAATAAAACTCAAAGTCAAAAAAAGACCAGACTTGCTGCTTTAACAGAGACTAAAGAAACCCTAGATCATTGCCTTAATATAGCCTTTTAATTCAGAACTGAAGTCACTCTTATAGGTTCATCTTTCAGACAAATAATAGGTTGGCCAAAAAATAAACAATAACACTCAAAAGGAACGTGCTTCTTCAAACAACAAACTATATGAGATCAAACAATCAATATTCACACAAAAGCAAAGGTGAGAAAGGAGGGAATGTCAGGGAAATGGGATGGAGAACAATGGGCAGGTAGGGTGGAAATGGTGAGAGTGCTGACATTGTGAGAACTATAGCCAATGTCACAGAACAATTTATAGATTAATTGTTGAATGACAATATAATTTGCAGTGGAAATTCTCACCTAAGACACAATGAAATACTAAAAAAAAGAGAATGTTTTCAAAGAGTCTTTGTATTTACACTGAATGAGGGCAATCCATACAAATATTAAAAATCTAGAAAAATTGTAGCTTTAGGCATGTGGGTCTATGGATGATAAGAGATTAGAGTAAATACTGAATATTCTTTGTTACTAACAGACCTATTACTTTTTGCAGATATAAAAGATAAAAAAGGCACAAATCAGGTGTTGAGTTTTGGGATGTTGTTGTTATGTGCTATTGACTTGGACCCGACTCATATCTAATTCACTGGTTTGCAAATAAAAACGTGAAAGTATGACCTGATCTCTTGCAAGACTCTCTCCAAACTTCATATTCTGTATTAAAAAAAAAAAAAAAAAAAAAAAAAAACTACACTGCCATCTAGTAGATTCCAGCTCATAGTGACCCCCATTGTGTTTCTGAGATGGTAAGCTTTACAGAGGGAGATTGCTTGGTCTTCTTTCCACACAGTGGCTGGTGGGTTTGTACCTCCTGTCTTCTGGTTATCAGTCAAATGCCTTAGACAGTAAACCAACAGAGCTCTTCATGAAGTTCCAAATTAATTATATACATATCATAAGGTAGGTTCCCACATATTTTCTTTGCCAAAGATGAGACAATTGATAAAAGGAGATTAAGTTTCCCAGTATTTTACAACTATCATGTGATGTGCCTGAATTAAAAATGAAGTCTAACCTATGTCCTTGTGTTCAATAATTGAACTGTTGCTGCAGTTAGTTGCCATTTTGTCAGCTCTACTACAGGGTGACTTCACATATGTAACAGAATGGAATGTTATCTGGTTATTGTTGTATTGTCCAGTTAACTCTGACTCAGTGACAGCATGTGTTACAGAGTAAACCTAGGACATAAGATTTTCTTTGATATAATTTTTACTGAAACACATCACCACGCTAGTGATGATCATCACTGTGCTAACATTTTGGTTACTGTCTGTGATGCCCAGGATGCTTAGGACAGAGGGATTCAAAAGATTTTATCATGGGGATAACTTGGAATTTAATTTGGAATTCACTCACCGTGGAGATAATAGACTTCAACTCAAACATTCTGATTCAGTGTACATAAGATAAGGTTGGGCAATCTACTTCCGTAGTGATACTACTACCTTGGAAACCCAAGGAGGGGTCACTATGAGTTGGGTCTGACTTGACAGCACACAACAATAACAACAAGATAATGTGTAGCACAGAACATTTTACTAAGTATCCAAAATTTTCTGCTCCTAAGGACTCACAGACCATATGTGGAGAAATAATGTACTTGTCCAAACTGTATTCCATAATCAAAAATTATAATTTAATTCTGTAGCCTGTGACTTAATTTTTGCCGTGATTTTCAATAAGCAACTATTTAAATTTTAATATATGAGAACACAATGCAACACACTATCATTGAGTCAGATAGGACTCATAGCAACCCCTCCTTGGGTTTCCAAGGTGGTATCACTACAGAGCTAGATTGCCCAACCTTCCTTCCAAGGAGTGGCTGGTGGGCTTGAACCGCCAGCCTTCTGGTTAGTAGTCAAATGCCTTAGGCACTATGTGAGACTTAGGCAAATCTGTTGTTGCAAGGATGATATCATTTCTACTTACTGATTTGCTAGTACATATTCGCCTCTTTTCTTGTTGTAAGTAGTTTCACTATTTTTTGTAATATTTCCTGAAAAATGAAAGACAAAGGAAAAGAGTATGGATGGAGACACAAAAATCCATGACTTTTAATGAAATCCTCAAGATAATTTTTTCCTAATAATAAATAGAGACAGTGAAAATACAAATAATTGATCTGTACATTATTTATAAAGGCAAAGTTGAGAAAAAAACATACTCATAAAACTCTATGCCAGTGTTGTTAGTAATGGCAAAGACTTGTTCCATGTCTCTCAGTCTAGTTGGTTAGAAGCAAAAAGTCCTGAAATGTGGTTTGTATAATTAAGTAACCATTTTTACAATCTGTGTAACTTTGCGCAAATCACCTACCCTCTCTGGGGTTCTATTTTCCAATCAGCCAAATAGTCAATAATTCCATCTAAAAAATTGTCTATTAAATATTTATTTCCAATATAATGCTGTTCTAAGTGCTTTATTTATATGAGATCCTACTTATTCCACATTACAAAATCATGTAATGCACTTAATTTTTTTCACTTTATAATAAATGGATGGGCAAGTATCTTAGCAAGCTGACATTGCTGATAAGTGACTAAACTGGGTTATAGGTGCAGGCATTTAAAACATAAAATTTGTTTTCTGAAAAATATGTTGTAGTGTTTACTATACTAGAAGCTAATGGCCCCTTTAGTCCTATGATTTTTTGATATTAAAGATATTAAAAACACTATCTCAGGACAATGAAAGTGTTCATATGACTTCTGGTATTTAGCTCATATATTTCTGGCACATTTTAGATTCAGAATATATAGCCCAATGTTGGATAAAATTCAGAGAAAAAAATTTGCTTTGCATTTCATGCATTTTGACAATTATAATTGTTAGAAATAATAATAGGAATATTACTATTCTTTAGTTTGATTTGTTAATGACCTATTTCCTGCCTGTCACCTTACCAAAGAGAAATATAGAAAGTCTTAAAGAAGGGCTTTGTTGTTATAATATTAGACTTCCCTAATTTTTTTGACCTCTTTGAATCAGGTTTCACATCTGGGAATCTGACCAAAACTGTTCATCTCAGCAATTTTGATATGTTGTAGGTATGGGAAAACAGCCAACTTTGAAGTTCATTATTTAAGTTTTTTAAGGTATTTCTGATACTAAGACAGAAACTATTATATTACCATACAGAAGATAAAGGCACCACCCTTTACATGACTGTGTAAATTCTCAGAGTTGGTCAGATTGCTGAAGCCTCCATAACTTATCATAGAATCCGTAAGCTGGAAAGTACTTCAGAGATCAGATAGTCCAATATTCTCATTTTAAAAATAGTAGCAAAGAGAAGAAAGAGAGGAAGAAAGTGTAGGGAGGGAAGGAGAAGGGCAAATTAAGATCTGCATAATTTGTACTCGCCAGGCATTATATTTGTTTTGTTATGTATGTTATCATAGTTAATATTTTTATGATTATTATCCAAATATTTGTAGGAGAGAAAGCAGAATTTTAAATACAATAAAAGACTTGCCTATGTTAGGCATGCTTTATAAGATAGAGCTTGTTTCACATATGCAATGACATTATCCATACTACTCTTTATGATGCTCAACACTGTAAGTCTTCCTCACAGTTCACACACTATTTAGCAGAGGATCTGAAACTTGAAGTACTCCTCTGACTTTTTTCCTAGTGTTTCTGCCCATTCTCCCATGTCATCTCTTCACAATACATATGCCTACAGAGATTGCAAGATAAGAGACATGGACATGGTCTCTGAAGATATTGAACCATCATTATCAAGGCACAATAAGAGCATTAAGGAAAATCAATTCCTTTGATGCCATATCTGTTCCAATTTAAGGAAAAGGAAATGGAGATAGGTACAGTTGTCAGTTTGATAGACCCAAGCAGGTTAAACAATGTGAATGCTAATGTGGAATTTACTATGTCTAGGTTTGTTTTAGGATTGTAGTAATACTCAGTTTGTTTTAGTTCAGAGAATTTATAGTAAGTTTTTTCATTTCTTGCCATAAAGTTAACTAAGTATATTTTTAAAAGGAACAGTTCTCACAAAATCCTATACTCAGGTTATTGTTGTTGTTGTTGTTGTTATGTGCCGTTGAGTGGGACCCGACTCATAGTGACCTCTCCTTGGGTTTCCAAAGTAGTATCACCATCTAAGTAGATTGCCCCATCTTCCTTCTGAGGAGTGGATGGTGTCATCCCCAAATTAAAAGAAATAAAAATAAAACTCTAAGTAGAGTGACTTCTCTGTATAATTAGTAAATGGCAAACTTGATGTTGAAGTCTGGCATGCTCATTCTAGCATCCTCTTATATACATAGCCAACTTATGACCATTGCAAAATTCTACAAACCAGTAGAATACACATACATTTTAAGTGTGCACGAGCCCTGACAAATAGACCTTATTTGATTTCATAAACATTCAGGTCTTACCTTAAACCTTATTCAGAATTATCTATTGATATTTGATTATTGATAATTATGTTTATGTAAATGAAAATTTCTCATTATTAGTGCTTCCTTATACATTGAAGATTTTGTTTGTTCATTGAATTGTTTGTTTTTAGTACTCCCTTTCTCTCATCATGTAAGTCTCCTGGTTTTACTATTGTCCTACTGGCTGTTCCTTCATAGCCTCCTTTCCTGAGGTCACCTGACCTCTAAATGTTCAAGTTCCTCATGGAATAGTCCTTGTCTCTCTTATCTTTTTGCTTCTCCTCATGGCAATTTAAAAATTACCTATCTGCCAACAACTCCAAACTTAATATTTTAAGTCCATCTAAAAATAGACACCTGTTTCCAACAGCTTGCTTGACAAATTGACTTGAATATCTTTTACATATCTCAAATTTTATATATTCAAAATGAAAGTAATGATTTTTCCTTCCAAATAATTCTTGCCCAGGAATTTCATTTTAGGAAATAGTGTCACTATCTATCATGTTGCAAAAGACAAAATCTAGGGTCCTCCTTCTCTATAACTATCATCACCATACTAATAGAATACAACTTTTTTCAACTATTAATTGATTTTCTACTTCCTTTTTATCCAGCATAGATTTATTATTTATCTGCAGACTATCTATATTTTTTAAATGCAAGTCAAAGCTTAGAGCTAAAGTTCTTCAATTCTTTTTTTTTTTTTTA
>NW_006922581.1:208554-221746 GCF_000298275.1 Orycteropus afer afer
CCAAGATTATCTTCTGTGTCTGTGTTAATTGGTTTCCCTTTTCTTTGTTGAAGAGGGTCTGTGCAATCCTTCTGCCTAGTCCGCCATCTTGCCCCACCTCCTCAACTCTCTTCTTCAATTCTTTTTGAAGTATATAGTTTAATATCTAAAAATCTGATCACAAATGAAGAAATCCTGTTGAACTGTCTCCTGCTTATTCATCCAACCTTAATGCAACTCCACATTTTTCTCACTGAATTGTCATCACTATGTTTTACTCATTTCTAAAACTGATGAGTAGAACAAGGAGCAGGGGAATTGTATGCATTTTCTATTCTCAGGGCCTTAATTGTTCTTTCTACTTCTCTGCTGTAACTATCACTACATGGTTCATGACTTACAAATTCCTCTTTATGGGAACTGTTCTGACCACCATACCTCAAGTGAATCAACTTTTTTTATTATTTTTCATGTCTGGATAGATTATTGTAAAAATCAGATTTTTGCCATAATCTCACATTCTTGATGTTCATTTTTATATGTTATATATTTATCTCAGGAGGTCTGGTAGCAGAGTGCCTAAGGCACTTGACTGCTAACCAGAAGGCTGGCAGTTCAAATTGACCAGCCACTCCTCAAAAGGAAGGTTGGGCAATCTACTTCTGTAGTGATACTGCCTCGTCAACTCAAGGAGGGGTCGCTATGAGTCGGGTCTAACTCCACGGCACAGAACAACAACAACAATATTTACCTTAATTAGAACCTAAGTTCTTTAAATATATGACTTGATACTCATTTATTCATAGTATTTATCATACGGATGGGGGAATTTGTGATGATTCAGTCATGGAATTCTTGACTTCCGTTCAGGAGACCAAAGCTCAATTCGTCGTCAATGCACCTCACATGCAGCCACAACTTTTCTGTCAAAGGAGGTGTGAATGTTGTTAAGACTCTGAACAGGTTTCACCAGAAATTCTAGACTAAGAACTAAGAAGAAAAGCTTAGTGATTCAGTTCCAAAATCAGCCACTGAAAACCCTATGGATGAGAATGGTGTGATCCACAATAGATCATGGGGTACAGAATGTGGCAGCTTTTAGTTCCTTTGTGCTTGAGGTCACTATAAGTTAAGGGCCGACTCAAAGGCAGTGACCTCAACAGTAACAACCCATTGTCCTACTTGATACACAGAAGCATTCCAAAGAACGGTTTCTGGAATAAATTAATGAATGGATATCCTGTCTGGGTAGGCTACATTTTCCTCTAAGGGAGGGGAAGAGTAATATTAAATAATGAGAAGGCTGGTGGTTCGAACCCACCAGCCACTCCTCGGAAGGAAATGGGGCAATCTACTTCCGTAGAGATATTGCCTTGGAAACCCAAGCAGGGGTCGCTATGAGTCAGTCCGACTCGACGGCAGATAACAACAACAACAACAATATATTTCTAGCTGTTTGTGAGCTCATAGATAGGCATGATGTTTTCTGTGTTCAGCAGACTTTAAAAAATGCTTTCTTGATCAGAGTTAAAAGAAGAAATGACAAATAACTTGATTTCCATTGGGTGATTTTTCTTGAAAGAAAAAGGAAAAAAGGGAGAAACAGAAAAATTAGAAGTTTGAGGTCCTAAGATACTGTCCTTTATGTTAGTTGTTGAATTAATCTGTTCAGTTACTTATTCATTTTCTAATTAACTGATACAAATAGTTCAAATACTGCCTAGTAGTTTTTTGCTGCAGGTCAGAATGTCTCAATGCATGTGCAATTCTATAAATGGCTGTGCAATTACAGTACTGTTATCTATCCACAGTCACTTAAAGCATTAAGCAGCTTCTAATTGTTAACAGAGAAAGGTCTTTCCCAGACTGTCCTCCTCCCTGACCTATATTCAGAACAGATATTGTCATTTCTGACAGGAAAAGGAAACCAACCACAAATAACGTGTGACAAAAGTAATTACTTTGTACATATGAGAACCTAGCAATTCTTTGCAGCAAAGAGTTCTCTTAGGAAGTTTTTTTTTTTTTAACAAAATACCACATTATCCAGTCAGGTCCCTTGATAATTGGTAAACATGAAATGCAATGCCTGAACTTTATAGAATGGGATAGCCTATCACACATGGCCTGTAATGTCCTAAAATTAGAATAACTGATATATGCTATGGTGATACAACAGTAAATCTCGTTTCTAGATAATTCTGTTAATGATACCACCTACTTGAACCAAGTAACATAGAATTGCACATAACATAAGCAAATAAGAGCAGAGATTAGAGTAGACTTTCAAATGACTATTCAAATAGGTGATTAACAGGTAAAAATGGAAAATAAATTTGTCCCATCTGCCTCTATTTAGAGGGAACATTATTATTGCAATCTAGATGAATCTAGTATTTGGATCTACAAAGCCAGGCAGAAGAAAGCAGAGGTAATGGAGTTCAAGTAAATAAATCCAGAAGAAAAATTCATGGTTGTTTATATATTTGAATCATGTACAAAGTTCTATTGCTATAAATGTCATTATGTAGAAAGATTCTTTAAGGCAAAGTCTCATAGCTGCAGAATTTTTAATATCTTATTAAAAGAAATTTCTCTTATTAAAAATTCTATGTAAAAAGCTTTTTGTTTATTTACTACCAGATCTCATTAATGATAATATCTGAGCTGTGACAAGAGATTGAATTCTTAAACTGGGATTGACATAGATTCTGTGTTTTGCCACTAAGCAGCAATTGTTCTTTAACACCATTCATTTTCTTTTTTAAAAAATCTTGATATGTCCCATTCTACCAAAACTACAAAATTACTATCACTATGACTTAGATCTGACTCCACAGCAGTGACTGTATTGTTGCATTTGCATGTTTATATAGCATCAAAAACAATTATTAAAAAAAAAAAAAAAAAATCAGTGCTACTGAGGCAATCCCAACTATAGTACCCTAGAGGCCAAAGTAAAATTGCCCCACAGAGTTTCCAAGGATATAAATCTTTACAGAAGAAGACTACCACATTTTTTCCTCTGGAATGGCTGGTGGGTTTGAATTACCAACCTTTAACTTAGCAGTCGAGCTGAACACTTTAACCACTTAACCACTGTTCTACAAGGGTCTACCTGATAAACAATTATGCACATATAAAATAACTTTTCCCTAGCATATATTTTTTTAAAAAAACTAGTTTTTGTTTTACATTTGCTTGTTTTTCTCTATAATTCTTCTATTGTTGTGAGAAAAACAAATATAAACTGATTAATTTTTTAACATTTTATTGAACATTGAGTAACATTGTGCACACACACACACACACACACACACATATATAATGAGAGAGAGAGAAGGCAGCACAAAATGTGGTTCCAGTGGTCAGAGGAAAGAACCAGGAAGGAGAGAGAGACAGTGCACAGAGGGTTCAGAAAAGTTGAGGGACACCAGGAAATGAGAAGAGGAGCAGTTGTGAAACAGCTAAAAGGGACGAACTTGTCTGTCAGTTTGTCGGACTGTGGTGGTCTGCATGTTGCTGTGAGGCTGGAGGCTATGCCACTGGTATATCAAAAGCTAGCAGGGTTATCTATGGTGGACAGACCTCAGTGACTCAGAAGAAGGAAGAGGCCATCCACTTCTCAAAGATTTGGCCAGTCAAAACCTCATGAATAGCAGTGAAACACTGTCTGATATATTACTGGAAAATTTTATGAATGGGCCTGAAACATTGTCTGATATAGTGTGAGAAGATGAGCTCCTCTGATAAGAAGGCACTCAAAATATGGCTGGGAAAGAGCTGCCTCCTCAGAGTAGAACCGACCTTAATGATGTGGATAGAGTAAACCTTTCAGGATCTACATTTGGTGATGTGGAATGATTCAAAATGAGAAGAAACAGCTGCAAACATCTGTTAATAACCAGAACGTGGAATGTATGAAGTATGAACCTAGGAAAATAAGAAGTTGTCAAAAATGAAATGGAACACATAAAGATCAATATCCTAGGCATTAGTGAGTTGAAATGGACTGGTTTTGGACATTTTGAATTAGACAATCATATTATGCTGGGAATGACAAATCGAAGAGGAATGACCTGGCATTCATCATCAGAAAGAATGTATCAAAATCTATCCTGAAGTACAATGCTGTCAGTGATAGGATAATATCCACACACCTACAAGGAAGACCAGATTATACTATTATTTAAATTTATGCACCAACCACCAAAGTGAAAGATGAGAAAATTAGAAGTTTTTTACCAACTTCTGCAGTCTGAAATTGACCAAACATGCAATCAAGATGTGTTGATTATCACTGGTGACTGGAACACAAAAGTTGGAAACAAAGAAGAGTCGCTGGTAGTTGGAAAATATGGCTTTTATGATAGAAATAACACTGGAAACTGCATGAGAGAATTTTGTAAGACCAAAGAATTATTCATTAAAATACCTTTCTTCAGCAATGCAAATGGCTGTTATACACATGACCTTCACCAGATAACAACACTGTGGTGTACACAGGAGTCAGATTGACTACATCTATGGCAAGAGGCAATGGAGAAGCTCAATATCTTCAGGCAAAACAAGACCAGAAGCTAATTGTGGAACAGACCATCAACTGCTCATATGCAAGTTTAAGTTGAAGTTGAAGACAATTAAAACAAGTCAATGAGAGCCAAAATATGACCTTGATTATATTCCTCCTGAATTTGGAGAGCATCTAAAGAATAGATTGGATGCATTGAACACAAATGACTGAAAACCAATGGAATCATGGGATGACATCAAGAACATCATACGTAAAGAAACCAAAAGGTCATTAAAAAGACAGGAAGGGAAGAAAAGACTAAATGGATGTTGAAGAGACTCTGAAACTTGTCCTTGAATTGACAGTAGCTAAAGCAAATGGAAAGAATGACAAGATAAAAGAGCTGAACAGAAGATTTCAAAAAGCAGCTTGAGAAGACAGTCAATTATTATAATGAAATGTTCAAAGACCTTGAGTTAGAAAAAAGGAAAGACACACTTGACATTTGTCAAGCTGAACAAACTGAAGGAAAAACTTAAGCCTAGAGTTGTAATATTGAAAGATTCTATGGTCAAAATATTGAATGATGCAAGAAACATCAAAAGAAGATGGAGGGAATACACAGTCACTATACCAAAAATAATTGGTCAATGTTCATCCATTTCAGGAGGTGACATACGATCAAGAACCAATGGTGTTGAGGGAGAAAGTGAAAGTTGCACTGAAGGAATTGGCATAAAGCAAGGCTCCAGGAATTGATAGAATACCCATGCTTCAACTAACAGATGTCACACTAGAGGCACTCACTCTATTATGCCAAGAGATTTGGAAGACAACTACCTTGCCAGCTGACTAGATGAGATCCATATTTGTACCCATTCTGAAGAAAAATGACCACACAGAATGAGGAGATTATTGAAAAATGTAATTTATACCACACTCAAGTAAAATATTACTGAAGATAATTAAAAAAAAAAATAAAGTTGCAGTAGTATATTGACAGAACTTCAGGAAATGCAAGCTGAATTCAGAAAAAGATGTGGAAAAAGGGATATCATTGCTGATATAGATAGATCTTGACTGAAAGCAAAGAATACCAGTAAAATGTCTACTTATGTTTTATTAACTATGTAAAAACATTTGATTTTGTGGATCATAACAAATTATGAGTAACATTGAGAATAATGGGAATCCCAGAACACTCAATTGTACACATGAGGAACCTGTACATAGACCAGGAGGCTGTCATTCAAACAGAACAAATGGATAATGCATGGTTTAGTATCTTTTCACCATAGTTACTCAATATTTATGCTGAACAAATAGTCAGAGAACCTGGATCTTATGAAGAAGAACTTGTTATCAGGATTAGAGGAAGACTCATTAACATCCTGTGATACACAGATGACACAACTTTGCTTAGTGAAAGGGAAGATGACTTGAAATATTTACTGACAAAGATTGAAGACTGCAGTCTGTAATATGGATTACACCTCAATATAAAGAAAACAAAAATCCTCACAACAGGACCAATAAGCAACAATCAACACCAATGGAAGCGTCACTCAAGACTTCAGACAGCATATTGCACTGGGCAAATTTACTGCAAAAGACCTCTTTAAAGTGCTGAAGAGTAAAGATATCTCCTTGAAGACCAAGGTGCTCCTAACCGAAGCCATGGTATTTTCATTTGCCTCAAATGCATGTGAGAGCTAGACAATTAATAAGGAAGACCAAAGAATAGTTGAGGATTTTGGATTGTGGTGTTAGTGAAAAATTCTGTCCTGGAGGATGTGCAGCCAGAATGCTCCTTGGAAGCAAGAATTGCTAGACTTTGTCTCACCTACTTTGGTCATGTTGTCAGAAAGAACCATTCCGTGGAGAAGGATATCATGCTTGGTTAAGTGGAAAGTCAATGAAAAAGGGGAAGGCCCTCATCTACATGGATTGACAAAGTGGCTACAATGATGGGCTCAGGTACAGCAGGAATCGTGGGGCTGGTACAGGACTGGGCAGTGTTTTGTTCTGTTGTGCGTAGGGCCACTATGAGTTGGAGATGACTCGATGGCACCTAACAACAACAACAACAAAACACACACACACACATACACACACACACACATATCTTAGTTCTCTAGTGTTCCTCTAACAAAACTACCACAAGTGCCACAAATTTATTTTCTTACCATTTAGGAGGGTAGAAGTCCCAAACTCAGAGTACTGGCTATAGGGGCTGGGAGAAGCCCCTGGACCTTGGTCTTCAGCTTTACCTCTTATTCCAGGCCCAAGGTAGCTACAGGTGTTTCATATCTCAGGCAACAGCTGGCTTCTGAGGCTGACAAACCCAAGGTCAGCACTTAAAATGGCACAATCCTAAGATTTGTAGGCAACACAGCAGAACGCTGGATGAGGAATCGGCCAAATGCAGGAACCAAACGTACCAACTAGAGACCTTTCTCAAAGCTTCTCCTTATGTACTGAAAGCAGGGCATACTCCAAAGGCAACTACTTAGCAGCTCACAGTAGATTCCACCATGAAATTGATTATACCACATCCAATTTGGGAGAATAACAGCATCCAGCTGCCAAGACACTCAAAGGCATGGCCAAGCCAAAATGACATAGAACCATGGGACATATCTATCTATATAGCTATCTATAGATAGATATAGATATACATAGATATATATATCTATGTATATCTATATCTATATCTAGGAGCTCTGGTGGTGTAGTGCCTAAGGCATTTGACTGCTAACCAGAAGGCTGGTGGTTCAAACCCACCAGCCACTCCTCAGAGGAGTGTTGAACAATCTACTTCTGTAGTGATACTGCCTAGGAAACCCAAGGAGGGGTTGCTATGAGTTGGGTCTGACTTGATGGCACATAAGAGCAATAACAACATGTGTGTGTGTGTGTGTGTGTGTGTGATATTTCTATCATGTATGCTTAACAGAATAAAACAGAATGCAAAAATTATTGAACAATAGCTTTAATATCTCATCCTGCTAAAATTTTGCTGAAGATATTTGAAAAACAATGGCAGACAAACATCAATAGGGACTTGTTAAAAGTTCAAGTAACATAAATCATATTCAGAAAAGGATCAAGAATGAAAGTTGTCATTACTAATGTCAGACTGATCTTGACCAAAGCAGGGAATTCTGAAAAATTTTCCCAACTACAATGCAAAAGCATGTGACAACGTTGATCATAATAAATTATGGGTGATATTATGAAGTGTGGGAATTCCAGAACAGTTCATTGGGCTCATATGGAACCTGTACATGGATCAAGTAGCAGTGCTTAAAACAGATATATCACATGGTTCAAAATTAGAAAAAGTGTGAGGCAGAGTTGTGTCCTTTCACCTTAGTTATTCAACCTGTATGCTTAACAAATCACCCAAGAAGATGGGCTGTATAAAGAAGAACATACTATCAGAATTACATCAGAATTGTAGGAAGCCTCATTAACAATTGCAATATTTAGATAGTACAACCTTGCTTGCTGAATGTGAAGATAACTTGAAGCACTTACTGATAAAAGTGAAAAAACCACAGACTTCAGTATGGATTGTGCATAAACACGAAGAAAATGAAAATCCTTGCAACTGGACCTGTAAATATTATAATAAATAGAGAAAAAGTTGAAGGTGGCAAGGATTTCATTTTATTTTGGTTACCTCAAAATGCCCACGGAAACAGCGATCAAAAAATCAAGACGTATTGTTCTAAAAAGTAAACTCTAAAAAGCGAAGATGTTACTTTGATGACTAAGGTCTGATGATGTATTGCACTGGACAAATGGGCTGCTAAAGACCTCTTTCAAGTGCTGAAGAGCAAAGATGTCTCTTTGAAGACTAAGGTGTGCCTAACTCAAGCCATGGTATTTTCAATCACCTCATATGCATGTGAAAGCTGGGCAATGAATAAAGAAGACCAAAGAACAATTGATGATTTGTGTTGTGCTGTTGACAAAGAATACTGAAAGTACCATGGGCCGCTAGAAGAACTAACAAATCTGTTCCAAAAGACGTGCAGCTGGAATGCTCCTTGTGTGCGAGAATGGCCATACTTTGTCTGACCTACTTTGGTCACCTTGTCAGAAAGGACCATTCCCTGGAGCAGGATATTACACTTGGTAAAGTGGAGGGTCAACGAAAAAGGGCAAGGCCCTCAATGAGATGGATTAACACAGTGGCTGTAATGATGGGCTCAGGTATAGCAAGGATTATGAGGCTGGCACAGGACTAGGCTGTGCTTCATTCTGTTGTACATGGGGTCACTATGAGTCGGAGCTGACTAGATGGCAACTAACAACAACAACGAAGTCTGATTAACTCAAACAAAGATATTTTTGATTGCTTAAGATGCAAGAGAAAGGCAGACAATGAAAACAGAAAAATAATTGATGTGTTTAAATTGTGATCTTGAGGAGGAATATTGAATACACTGTGTACTGCCAGAAGAATGAACAAAGCAGTTTTCAAAGAAACACAACTGGAGTGTTCTTTAGAAGCAAGGATAGACAGACTGAATTACTTCGGGTATGTCATCACAAAAGAGCCACTGCTAGTAAAGAACATCCTGTTTCATAACGTAGAGAGGGCCAGCAAAAAAAGAAGTAAAACTTGCAATGAGATGCACTGACATATAGTCATCAATGGGCTCAAACATATCAAAGGTCATGGAGATGTGACAGGACGAAGCACCCTTTCTTCTACTCTATAAAGTCACCATGAGTCAGAGTTGTCTAGGCAGCAATTAACAACAACAAAAGATTAAAAACCACTGCCTTCTATTCAATGCTGACTCATATTGACACTCTAGGTCAGTATAGAACTGCTCCATATGATTTTTGAGGTTGTAAATCTTTACAGAAGCAAGTTTCCTCATTGTCCCACAGAGGGGCTGGTGGGTTCAAACTGCCCACATTTTGGTTAGCAGGCAAAAGCCTTAACAAAAGATTATATTTACATAACTTATTCACTGTTTAGTAATCTAATGCTGCAATAACAGAAATACCTCAAATTGATGGCTTTAAAAACAGAATTGATTTTCTCACAATTTAAGGGACTAGAAAGAAAAAGACATGTTAGCGTCATGCCTAAGGCACTTGACTGCTAACCAGAAGGCTAGTGGTTCAAACCCACCAGCCACTCCTCGGTAAGATGTATGGGCAATCTACTTTCATAGTGATACCGCCTTGGAAACCCAAGGAGGGGTTGTTATGAATCAGGTTCAACTCGATGGCACACAACAACAAAAACATCCCTAGGGCAAGGCTTTCTCTCTGTTTCAGTTGTGAGGAAAGGTCCTTGGCTGTTCACTTCTGTTTCCTGGTTCTTTGGAGATGTCTACATGATTTTGCACTATCTCTCCCATCACTTCTCTTACTTACTTGTTTAATCTCTCTTATATTTAAAAAGATATTGATTTTAAAACACTGTACATTACTCCTATATCATTAACATAACAAAGAAAACCTATTCTCAAATGAGGTTAAAACCACAAATACATCAGGTATGATTTTCAATGCATTTTTTACCATTTAATCCATAACATTCACCAGAATAATCCAGTTTACAACTTTGTTGTTGTTGTTGTTGTTATGTGCCGTCGAGTCGGCCCCGACTCATAGCGACCCCTCCTTGGGTTTTCGAGGCAGTATCACTACGGAAGTAGGATTGCCCAACCTTCCTTCCGAGGAGTGGCTCGTGGGTTTGAACCGCCAACCTTCTGATTAGCAGTCAAGTGCTTTAGCCACTATGCTACCAGAGCTCCCGTTTACAACTTTATTTATTCCTTTTCCATAAGTGTTTTGATATTTGTATTATGTCTGACTTAGTATTCATATTTTAAGTATTGCATCTATTTCTATAGTTATATACTTTTTTTTTTCTTTTTTTACTTTTTGTCTTATAACTCCATTAACTATACTTTTTGGGGATCTAACTTTTTTGTTCCTGTATTTGTAAGTACTTACTCATGATACTTTCTTTTTTTGTTGGTTCTGTAATTCTTTTTTTTTTTTCTTTTTTTTTAGCTGTCAGCTTGTTTTCCCTGAAACATTATCTATTGGGGTTTGCTATGGCCTGGTTGAAACAAGCATTCCTCTAGAGAGTACTTGCATTCACTTCTGCCTGATGCCTGAAGGTACTTACAAGGAATCAGTTAAAAATAAATTTTCAACTTGAAATCCTTAGATCACTAGCTGCAAATCCAGATGAGGGTCAGTTTGTGAGTATGAATTCTCAAGAGAGATTTCCTTTTCTTTCCACCCACTGCCAAGATCCCAAAAAATAAGTTTCTTTGTTACTTTATTCCACCTAGTAGATTGATTTATCTCTAACTTTATTCTAGCAGTGTAAGTGCAATTGAATAGAATAATCTTTGCAAACCATTTTATCACTATTATTAAATTGGAAAAAAAAATAAAATATATATAACTCAAAACTCATAGCTGTAAAGTTGACTCTGACTCATAGCAACCCCTCTTGGGGTTTCCAAGGTGTTATCTCTAAGAAAATAGATAGTCCAGTCTTCCTTCTGAGAAACTGCTGGTGGGTTTGAACCACCAGCCTTCTCTTTGCCAGTCAAGTGCCTTAGGCACTGTGCCACCAGAGTTCCTATATATATATGTATAGGGATAGATATATATACATATATATATATATATACTCCTTTTAGTCTAGCAACCCCCACCAGCTTCTCTTTGGAAGGAAGTTGGGACAATTTACTTCTGTACATATTTACTGTCTCAGAACCCAGTGAGGGTTGCTCTGAGTTGGAGTCGACACAATGGCAGTGGTTTGGTTTTGGAGATATGTATGTATGTGTATACACACAAGATCCCTTTGGTCTAGGAATTTCTCTTCTATGTATATAATCAGAATAAATATGTGTACAAGTGCAACAATAAATATCCTGTACAGAAATGTTCATAAATGTATTAAATTTACAGCAAAAACAGATGCAACATAATGTCCACCAACATTAGAATAAAAAAGTGAATTGTATCATCGTTAGTCTACAAAATATAAATGCAAAATGAAGAAATGACAAAATAAAAGAGCTGAACAGAAGATTTCAAAGAGCAGCTAGAGCAGACAAAGCCAGTTACTATAATGAAATGTGCAAAGACCTGGAGTTAGAAAACCAAAAGAGAAGAATGCACTTGGAATTTCTCAGGCTGAGAGAATGGGAAGGGAGGATTTAAGCATTGAGTTGCAATACTGAAAGATTCTATGGGCAAAATACTGAATGATGCAGGAAGCATCAAAAGAAGATGGAAGGAATATACAGAGTCACTGTACCAAAAAGAACTAGTTGATTATCATCCATTTCAGAACGTGACATATGTTCAAAAAACAATGGTACTGAAGGAGGAAGTCAAAGCTGCACTGAAGGAAGTGTTGAAAAACAAGGCTCCAGGAACTGATGAAATACCTATTGAGATATTTTGACAAATGGATGCCCCACTGGAGGTGAACACTTGGTTATGCCAAGAGATTTCTAAGACAGCTACCTAGCCAACTGACTGGAAGAGATCCATATTTGTACACATTCCAAAGAAAGAAGATCCCACAGAATGTGGAAATTATCAAACAATATCATTGATATCACACACAAGTAAAATGTTACTGAAGATAATTCAGAAATAGTTACAGCAGTATATTGATATAGAACTTCCAGAAATGGAAGATGGATTCTGAAGAGGACGTGGAATGAGAGATATCACTGCTGATGTCAGATAGATCTTGGATCAAAGCAAAGAATACCAGAAAGATGTTTACTTGTGCTTTATTGACTGTGCAAAAACATTTGATTGTGTAGATAATAACAAATTATGGGTAACACTGAGAAGAATGGGAATTCCAGAACACTTAGTTCTACTTTTGAGGAAACTGTACATAGACAAGGAGGCTGTCATTTGAATAGAACAAGGGGACACTGCATGGTTTAAAATTAAGAAGGGAGAGTGTCAGGGTTATATCCTTTCACCACACTTATTTAATCTATATGTTGAGCAAATAATCCGAGAACCTGGACTACATGAAGAAGAACATGGCATCAAGATTGGAGGAAGAATCATTAACAAAGTGCAATATGCTGACAACACAACTTTGCTTACTGAAAGCGAGGATGTCTTGCAGAACTTACTGATGAAGACTGAAGACTACAGTCTGCAGTATGGATTACATCTCAATATAAATAAAACAGAAATCCTCACAACTGGACCTAGAAGCAGAATCATGATAAAGAAAGATATGGAGAAAAGATTGCAATGGTCAAAGACTTTACATTTCTTAGTTCTACAATCGACCCCAATTCAAGCAGCAGTCAGGACATTAGATGACATATAGCACTGAGTAAACTGGCTACAAAGGGCCTCTTTGAAGTGCTGGAGAGCAAAGGTGTCTCCTTGAAGACTAAGGTGTGCCTGACACAGGCCATGGTATGTATAATCACCACATATGCATGTGAGAGCTGGACAATGAATAAAGAAGACTGAAGGAGATTCAAAATGGAGTCTCACCAGTGAGCAGCACACTTTTTTTTTTTTTCCCCTCTGGCATCTAAGGACTTTGAAAACTAGGTACAACAGTTTGAATTAGGAATTTTGGTGCTCTGAAGAGCTCACTGAATCAGAGTGCACCAAACACAGAAGAGCAGAATTGGAGGAAAGGCACAGGGA
>NW_006922581.1:229354-229888 GCF_000298275.1 Orycteropus afer afer
AGTAGTTGAACCTGTGGGCTTGGGACCATAGTCACAGGGGACATCAAGCTCAATTGGCCTAACAAACTACACAAAACATTGTTCCACCTCCTAATTTGACGAGTAGTGACTGGGATCTTGAAAGCTAGCAAGCTGTCATCTACATGCAATGATGGATCTCTTCTCATCCAGATGAAAGAAGAATGAAGAACACCAAAATTCATGGAAACAATTAATCATAGTGACTGGTACACCATCTGATCTGCAGCCTATAGGTCTGTGAGACCAGAAGAACTAGATGGTGTCCGGCTACCACTGTCATCCTCTTGGAAGGGGATCTATGTAGTTGATCCTTGATAGAGAGGGAGAACAATGTGGAACAAAACTCAAAATTATTTGGAGGAAAGAAAGGGTGGACCAGGTTTGCTGCTCCAATAGAACCTCAATGGAACCACTGAGAGTATGGCCCCTAGCTGCCCATCGGGTCTGGAATTGAACCCACACCTGTGGTTTCAAGCTAAACAAAAGACAGGCATATGAGTTGAACATTTACCT
>NW_006922581.1:230268-231313 GCF_000298275.1 Orycteropus afer afer
AACAAAATATTATACAGAAAGTATTTTGAATAAACTTCTTCACACAGAAGCATTTCATAGAACAAAACTACCAGATAGAAGAATATGAACTGTTTGTTTCTGTTTATATAAAGTTCAAAAGAGGCAACATTAATCAATGTGTTTGGTATCAAAAGTGTGGCCAAACTAGGAGAAGTGAAACATAAAGACAGGGAGAGAGCATAAGGCTGTTTTTGGGCAGTAGTTGCAGGTTACAAAGATTAGTCATTTAGTTATTATTCTTTGAATGTCCACTTAGGATTTATGCTTTTTCTATTTATGAAATGCTTTCAAAAATGGAAAAGAAAGAGTATATTGTATAACAGACCCAAATTCCTTAATCCCTCACTGACTCTCTGTGCAACTAGGATAATATGTAAAATCCTCATCATGGTGAACTTGGCCACACA
The DNA here is from genome assembly GCF_000298275.1 of Orycteropus afer afer. Lineage (NCBI taxonomy): Eukaryota > Metazoa > Chordata > Mammalia > Tubulidentata > Orycteropodidae > Orycteropus > Orycteropus afer. The sequence continues at coordinate 230,697 of NW_006922581.1, forward strand.
TAGTCTGTTTCTCCTTTCCTCCCTGACCTAATTGAGGACTTGTGATAGTTAATTGTATATGTCAAATTCGTGTAATCTGTGTTGCCCACTCTTGTGGTCAGAGTCTAAATGTAGCTATGAAGGTATTTACAATCAATTTACTCCGATAAAGCAGATTACTCTCCTTAATGTGGGTGGAACTCATCCAATCAGTTGAAGATCTTAAGAGAAAAAATGAGACTTCCTATGGGAGAATGAATTCATCTTTGAACCATTGCTATAAACATCCTGTCAGACATTCTCTGTCTACATATTTTAGATCCAATATTATCAGTGTTTCATGCCTGCTTATTGACCTTTTGGACTGAATGGAGTTATTCTCCAGAATACTAAAAGAGGAAATTCCTTAAACAAATCTCGTGATCTCTCTCCCATAATGTGTATATATGTTGTTGTTGTTGTTATGTGCCATCGAGTCAGCCCCAACTCATAACGACTCCTCCTTGGGTTTCCAAGGCAGTATCACTACAGAAGTAGGATTACCCAACCTTCCTTCCGAGGAGTGGCTGGTGGGTTTGAACTTCCAGCCTTCTGGTTAGCAGTCAAGTGCCTTAGGCACTATGCTACCAGAGCTCCTA
>NW_006922581.1:231413-233742 GCF_000298275.1 Orycteropus afer afer
TCCTTCCGAGGAGTGGCTGGTGGGTTTGAACTTCCAGCCTTCTGGTTAGCAGTCAAGTGCCTTAGGCACTATGCTACCAGAGCTCCTAATGTGTGTGTGTGTGTGTGTGTGTGTAACTCCTATTTGTGTCTACTGGTTTTGTTTCTCTAGCAAACTGTGAATAATATTGAACAATAAAAACAACAAAACTAGTTGTTGCCAAGTTCAAGTCCATTGTGATTTGTGGTAATCCCATGAGTGCAGAATAGAATTGTACTCCATAAGACTTTCAAGACTGTGACCATCTAAAGTAAATTACCAGGCCTTATAGTCCAAGACATCACTGGGTGAATTTGAACTATCAACATTTTCAGTCAGTGGTTGAACATTTAGCTATTTCTGACACCCAGGGATTTCATGGGGGGGGCATTCAATATCTATCACTAGAGACTAATCACATTAATCATTTATATCCTCTAAGTGCCAAAGGATTTCTCAATTTAATAGTATTTACATGTGGTCTTCCTTGTTTATAGGAGTTCTTGTGGCATAGTACCTAAGGCATGTGATGCTAACCAGAAGGCTGGTGGTTCAAACCCACCAGCCACTCCTCGGAAGGAAGGTTGGGTAATGTATTTCCATAGTGACACCACCTCAGAAACCCAAGGAGTGGTCACTATGGGTTGGGTTTGACTCAACGGCACATAACAATAACAACAACATTGTATAAAGTCAGCCCTAGGGATGCAGTATTAAAACAATTGGCTGCTAACTAAAGGGTTGACAGTTCGAACCCACCAACCTTTCAGCAGGATAAACACTTGAAAGCTTGCTTCCATAGAGATTTCAGCCTTGGAAAACCTATGGAATAGTTCCATTCTGTCCTAAAGATTCTCTATAAAGTGGAATTGACATGAAAGCAGTGAATTTGCTATTTATATATAAACACACATGCACACACACACACATATATACATATTCATATATATCTTTTTTTTTTTTTTTACTGGCATTGAGTCAATTCCAACTCATAGCAGCCCCCATTGGGTTTCTGAAGTGATAAAATTTTATGGAAGTATATTGCCCAGTCTTCTTGCATACATACAAATAAACACACAGATGTGTGTGTATATATATAGTGTATCGGTTATCTACTCCAGAGTAATGTACCATCTCAAATCATCTCAATGCCTTAAATAATAACCATTTATTTTCCTCATGATTTTTCAATTAACTATTTAGCCTGAGTTTATTTTGATAGTTCCTTCAGTCTGAGCTAATTCCATGTTTCTGGAGAATAACGGATTTGCAAAACTGTGTGAAGTATGTGAAAGTGTGAAACACTTTTTCTTGGCCAACTCCAAAAGCACCCTTGTGGCACAGTGACTAACGTGCTCAGCTGCTAACCAAAAAGCATATGATTTGAACACATCAGCTGATCCATGGGTGAAAGATGTGGGAGTCTGCTTCCTTAAAGATTGTTGTTGTTGTTGTTGTTGTTATGTGCCGTTGAGTTGTACCCAACCCATAGCAACCCTTCCTTGGGTTTCTGAGACAGTATCACTAGGGAAGTAGATTGCCTCATTTTCCTTCTGAGGAGTGGCTGGTGGGTTTGAACTGCCAGCCTTCTGGTTAGCAGTCAAGTGGCTTAGGCACTATGCTACCATAAAGATTACAGCCCTGGAAACCCTATGGGAAAGTTCCATTCTGACCTGTAGGGTTGCTGTGAGTTGGAAGTGACTTGATGGCAATGGGTTGGAACCTTCCACGTGGTTTGTGGTGGTTATGTTTGTGTGTCAACTTGGCTGAGCCTGGATGAGTGGTTAGGTAGTTGAATGCAGTTATTCCCCATGTTGACATTGGTAATTAACTCCATGGTGCAATCTATTGAAGCAGCTGAGTACTTGCTTTGGATAAATGATCTGCTTCCCATATATAAGAAATGGCTTTGGGAATGGTCTCTAGCTTATGGCATGCTTGACCCATGCATGTAGCCATGCCATTGTTCAGCAGCTGCCATGCTCTGCTGACCTTGGGACTTTCAATGGACTTGAATTAATGGCTTGCCATGTGGTTTGGTAACATCAGGACTGTGTCTATTTACTTGTCAACCTTGGGTTTGTCAGTATCAGCAGTCAGCAGCTGTCTGAGTGAAGAAAAACCTCTAGCTCTAGTGGGGTGAAAGCAGGAGACAGAGCTGAACCCCAAGGCTGAGGGGTTTTCATCCAGCCCCTAGAGCCCGGCATTTTGAACTAGGACTTAAAGCCTCCAAACTGTAAGAGAATAAACTCCTGTTTGTTAAGGCCATCCCATTTGTGGTATATTCTTGTCAGAGTGGCACTAGGGAACC
>NW_006922581.1:234672-236207 GCF_000298275.1 Orycteropus afer afer
TATGTGGTCTGCTTGCTGTATATAAGAAACAGCTTTGGCAATGGTCTCAAACTTATGGCATGCTTAACCCTGCATGTAGCCATGTTGTTGTTCAGCAGCCTGCCATTCTATGCTGACAGTGGGACTTTTAATGGACTTGAATTAATGGCCTGCCATGTGGTTTGGTAACATCAGGACGGTGCCTTTTTATTTATCAATCTTGGGTTTGTCAGTCTCAGCAGCCAGCAGCTGTCTGAGTGAAGAAAAGCCTCTAGCTCCAGTGGGCCAGGAGCATGAGGCAGAGCTGAATCCCGAGGTCGAGGGGCTTTCACCCAGCCCCATGAGCCTGGCACTTTGAAATCAGACTTGAAGCCTCCAAAGTGTAAGAGAATAAACTCTTGTTTGTTAAAGCCATCCTATTTGTGATGTGCTTTTCTCAGTGTGACACTAAGTAACCAGATCATGGCTCTATGGAAGAAAGTTATGCCTATCCGCTTCTGTAAAATTGCAAACAAGCAAACCCTAAGGTACGTTCTATTCTGTAACACATGGGGTCACTATGAGTTGGAACTGACTCAACAGAAACAAGTTTGGTTTCCTTTTGTCATATCCATTTCCTCCATTTAATTAATTTAGTTAATACATACTTTAATGATTTTCAATTTATTTTTACCCCACCTCTATTGAGGTCTATGATACAGTCACACTTGTAAAAATTAGTTTTCCCAATATTCTGAATGAGATAATAGAGTAATTTAAGTAATGAAACACCTTATAAAGTAACGCAGACATATTAGAACCCCAAGCTTCAGTTCTCAAAAGTTGTGAAAAGATCATTTAGGGTGAAAAATAACCTATCCAGAAAAGACTCACTAGCCAAATGCATACAAAACACAGAGAATCTATAGAGTAAAGAAAATCTTATGTTGGGGTTATGAAAAGAGAATAGAGAAGAAAATTTGCAAAGATGATGGCCTTACCCATTCAGAGTTGATGATTCTGAGAATTTTTCTTCTCCCTCTTTGTTTTTACGTAAGTTGCATAAATATTGGATCCCTTAGGATAAAATGAATTTAATACATCAAAATGAGTTCATAAGTAAATAAAAATAGATCCATATGTGTACGGGTACTCAAGACACACTGGCTACTCCCCCATGTTGAACAACAATATAAAAATAAATATCCATATAGATATTTACATATCAATTATGATACAAAACAGAAATTCTCTCAATTTGATCTATAAACCCCTGAAGTTCCCCAAAACCATTCTAGGGGCCAAGAAAGTAAAAAAGTGTTTTGCTTATTTGTTTTGTTTTCAAGTTGTTAAGCTGTCACTTCCATTTTTCAATGTGTTAGCATTTCAACTGTCTTGCAAAAGCAGTGATGGGCAACTGCTGTCTCCTTAGGACCAACTAGTGCTGGTAATGTGTAACACACTACTCTACTCTTACAATTATAGAAACAAAACAAAACAAAACAGAAAAAAGGAACAGCTTTATCTTAAGAATGACTTAGGTGAAATTGCAATTATTAATTTTTATATCAGATATG
>NW_006922581.1:237757-240294 GCF_000298275.1 Orycteropus afer afer
ATCACCCACTATTGAGTTGATTCTAACTCAACCCGTCAGAGAAGAACTGACCATAGGGTTTCCAAGGCTGTCAATCTTTATGGAAGCAAACTGTTTCCAGCAGAGCAGCTGGGAGATTGGAACCACTGTCCTTTTCATTAATAGCCAAATGCTTGCCCACTGAAAAATCACATAGGGAGATGCAGAAAATAAAGACACTTAAGTACAAGAAGCAGGAAGGTTTGAAGGGTCTCATATCCATGGAATTTGGCCAATCTTCTGAAATGAAGGCTTTATTAGAAAATTATGAAGAAAATGGAGTGGTCAGGATTGAGATTGGAATAAACATCTGGTGTTAGTGCAAAGGAGCATCCAGAGCCTTCATTTGGGAATCCTCTGAAATAGTGTTGGAGATGACAAGGACCTTAAGTAATTAGACAATGAAAACAGAAAGCATGGGTTATATGATACAGGTGTGAAATATGACAAGGGAATATTTGGATCAAATAATGACCTCTTCATTCAGGTAATTCATGTTACATTTTTGAATAGATGATTAACACATGTGATAAATAATTTAGAATGAATTAAGTGACAAGAGAACTTAACTACATTCTTCAAAGCTGAAAGAGAGCAAAGTTAAATTAGTCAGGAACTGAATAAAAAAAGATAGGTGACAATGAGAATGGTATATTTGTAGTTCACCAAACAGTAATGACAACTCTTTTCTGAGAGGTATTGTTGTTAGGTGCTGTCGAGTCATCTCTAACTCACAACAACCTCATGTACAACAGAATGAAACACTGACTGGTCCTGAGTTAACCCTATGATCCTTGTTATACCTCAGCCCATCCTTGAAGCCACTGTGTCAATCCATGTTGTTGAGGACCTTCACCTTTTTCGTTGACCCTCCACTTTACCAAGCATGATATCTTTCTCCTGGGAATGGTCTCTTCTGACATGACGAAAGTAGATGAGACCAAGTCTGGCCATTCTCACTTCCAAGGAGCATTCTGACTGCACTTCTTCCAGAACAGATTTGTTAGTTCTTTCAGCAGTCCATGGTACTTTCAGTATTCTTCAACACCACAATTCAAAAGCAGCAACCTTTCTTCTGTCTTCCTTATTCATTACTCTGCTCTCATATGCATGTGAGGTGTTGTAATTATGTTTGTGTGTCAACTTGGCTGGGCCCTGTTCAGTGGCTGGGCAGTGATAGTTATTCCTCATGATGGGTCTGGCAATCAATTCTATGGTGGGATCTACCACAAGCAGTTGAGTAGCTGCATTTGGGATGTGGTCTGCTTCCCATATATAAGGAGAAGCCTTGAGGATAGTCTCTAGCTTATGGCACCTTGAACCCTGCATGTAGCCATGTCATTGTTCAGCAGCCTGCCATGCTCTGCCAACCTTGTGACGTACAATGGACTTGAAATAATGGCCTGCCATGTGATTTGGTAATATCGGGACTATATCTTTTTACTTGTCAACCTTGGGCTTGATAGCCTCAGCAGCCAGAAACTGTCTGCGTGAAGAAAAGCCTCTAGTTTCAGTGGGCCGGGATCTGGAGGCAAAGCTGAAAACCAAGGTTGAGGGACTTTCACCCAGCTGCTAGAGCCTGGGACTTTGAACTTGGACTTAAAGCCTCCCAACTGTAAGAAAATAAAGTCCTGTTTGTTAAGGCCATCCCATTTGTGGTATATTCTTTTTAGAGTGGTGCTAGATAACCAGAACATGAAGCAATTGAAAATACATCTTAGTCTTCAAGGAAATATCTTTGCTCTATAGCACGTGGAAGAGGTCTTTTGCAGCATATTTGCCCAATGCAATATGTCATCCTAGTGTCATAGTGCCTTAGGCATTTGACTGCTAACCAGAAGGCTGGCAGTTCAAATCCACCACCCACTCCCCAGGAGGAAGGTTGGGCAATCTACTTCTGTAGTGATACTGCCTTGGAAACCCAAGAGAGGTTGCTATGAGTTGGACCTGACTCCATGGCAGTGGTTTTTGCAATATGTCATCTGATGTCTTGACTACTGCTTTCATTTCTGTTGATTGTAGAACCAAGTAATAAAAAGTCTTTGGCAATTTCTAACTCTTCTCTGTTTATAGTGATGCTGATTATTGGTCCGTTGTAAAGATTTTTGTTTTCTTTATATTGAGGTGTAATTCATACTGCAGACTATAGTCTTCAGTCTTCATCAGTAAGTGCTTCAAGTTATCCTCATTTTCAGCAAGCAAAGTTGTGTTGTCTGTGTATCGCAGATTGTTAAAGACTCTTCCTCCAATCCTGATGCAAAGTTTTTTCTTAATATAGCATAGTTTCTTGGATTATTTGTGCAGCATACAGATTGAATAAGTATGGTGAGAGAATACAACCCCGATACACTTCTTTCCTGATTTTTTGAGAGTAAAGGGGATATTTTGAGAGTAAATAGGAAATATAGTTAAGTTGGAAGATTTTAGATTTTAGAAGGAATGAAAACCAGACAAGGGGATAAGCAATTGTGGAACCATTGAGGAATTACTTAGCAAATTATAGAGACCTAGTATATATA
>NW_006922581.1:240984-243563 GCF_000298275.1 Orycteropus afer afer
ACTCATTATCCAGCTTTCACATGCGTACAGGGCGATTGAAAATACTATGGCTTGGATTAGGCACATTTTACTTCAAAGTGGCATCCTTGCTCTTCAAAACTTAAAAGAGGTCTTTTGTGGCAAATTTTGCCCTGTGCAATACAAAGTTTGATTTCTGGACTGTTGCTTTCATGGGTGTTGATTGTGAAACAAGTAATAGGAAATCTTTGAGTTTCATTCTTTTCTCAATTTATCTTGATGGTGTTTATTAGTCCAGTTGTGAGGAGTTTTGTTTTCTTTGTTTTGAGGTGTAATCCATACTTCAGACTACAGTCTATGATTTTCATCAATAGGTGCTTCAGGGCATCTTCACTTTCAGCAAGCAAAATTGTGTTACTTGAATATCTCAAGTTGTTAATGAATCTTCCTCCAATCCTGATGTTTTGTTCATCGTATAATGCAGCTTCTTGGATTAATCGCTTAGCATGGAGACTGAATACATAAATTGAAAGGATACAATCCTGATAGCCTTCTTGATTTTAAACCATGCAGTATCCCCTTGTGCTGTTTGAACAGCAGCCTTCCAGACTAGGTACAGTTTTCTCATGAGCACAATTAAATGTTTTGGAATTCCCATTCTTCAGAATGTTATCCATAATTTGTTATGATCCATAGAGTCGAATGTCTTTGCATGGTGACTAACACAGAGGTAAACATATTTCGTTTATTATTTGCTCTCAGTCCAGATCCATCTGACATCAGCAATGATATCCCTCATCTCATTTTCTCTTGTGCATCCCACTTTCATTTCTGGAAGTTACCCGACAATATACTACTGCAAACATTTTTTAAAGTTATCTTTACCAAAATTGTACTTGAGTGTGATATTAATGATATTGCTCAGTAATTTACACCACTCAAAACTGGAAGAAACAGCTATAATCATCCATTAATAATTGGAATGAAGAATGTATGAAGTTTGAATCTAGGAAAATTGGAAGTTGTCAAAAAAGAAATAAAGTGCATTGACATGGATATTGTAGGTATTCATGAGCTAAAATGAACTGGTTTTGGCCATTTTTAATAAGAGTATCATATTGTCTACTATACTTGGAATGGCAATTTGAAGAGGAATAGCATGGCATTCATTGTCACAAGGAATGTTTAACAATTGAGTACAATGATGTCACTGATGGAATAATATTCACAGACCTACAAGGAAGGCTGGATGATACTACTATTTTTAAAATTTTCAACCATGAAAGCCAAACACTTTGAAATTGAAAATTTTTACCTACTTCTGCAGTCTGAAATTGACCATACATGCATTCCAGTTGTATTGATAATTACTGGTGATTGGAATTCAAAACTTGGAAACAAAGAAGAATCATTGGTAGGTGGAAAATATGCTCTTGGTGACAGACATAAAGCTGGAGAACAAATAATAGAAGCTTGCATGACCAATGACTTACTCATTACACATACCCTTTTCTCAACAATATAAATGGTGGCTATACACATGGACCTCACCAGATGGAAAAAAAAGGAATCAAATCAACTCCCTCTGTGGAAAGAAGTGAGGGAGAAGCTAAATTGTCTTGTGCCAAAAAAAAAAGGCCAGAATTTTACTGTGGAACAGGTCATCAACTACTCACATGCAAGTTCAATTTGAAACTGAAGAAAATTAAAACAAGTCCAGGAGAGCTAAAATACAACCTTGATTACATTCCACCTGAATTTAGAGACCATCTGAAGAATAGGTTTGATACATTGAATACCAATGACCAAAATACAGATATGTTATAGAATTACATCAAGAACATCATACGTGAAGAAAGCAAAAGGTCATTAAAAATACAAGAGAGGAAGAAAACACCAAAATAGATGTCATAAGGTACACTGAAACTTGCTCTGGAATTGAGAGAAGTTAAAGCAAATGGAATAAATGACAATATAAAAGAGCTGAACAAAAGAGTTCAAAGAACAGGTTGAGAAGACAAAGTCATCTATTATAATGAGATGTGCAAAGATCTGGAGTTAGAAAACCAAGAGAGGAAAACACTCAACATTTTTCAAGCTAAGAGAACTGAAGAAAAAATTCATGCATCAAGTTGCAATATCGAAGGATCCTATGGGCAAATTATTGAATGATGTAGGAAGCATCAAAAGAAGATGGAAAGAATGCAGAGTCACTGTACCAAAAAGAATTGGTCAATGTTCATCTATTTCAAGAGGTGGCATGTGCTCAAGAACCAATGATATTGAATGAAGACATGGAAAATGCACTGAAGTAATTAGTGAAAAACAAAGCCTCCATGAATTGACAGAATACCCTTTGAGATGTTTCAAAAAAGAAGAAATCATTAATCAACTGTCTATATTTGGATATTTTAATGCAAATATGGGTGTAATATCAGCAATATGAGCATAAAAGAAAGACATTTACCTTATTGTTAATATCAAATTCTTTTTAAACTTGGCTAGTTTCATAAACTTGCTTGCTATTACAATATCTTTCTATACTTAAATACTAAGTATATGCCAAGTGTGGCTGTTGTTAATTTTTAAAGGTCCACAAACAACACACACACACACACACA
>NW_006922581.1:252821-253554 GCF_000298275.1 Orycteropus afer afer
TGGAAAAGAGAAAGCTTTCGAGACCTTCATTTGCTGATGTGGCACCACTCAAATAGAAGAGAAACAGCCGCAGACATCCATTAATCATCAGCACATGGAATGTACGAAGTAATTTCTTCCATAGATAAATGTTTCCTTGACTTTTACAATAATGGACTAATACATTATCTGTCCTTTTGTGATTGACTTATTTTACTCAGCATAATATCCTCCAAATTTGTCCATGCTATATGGTGTTTTGCAGATTCTACATTATTCTTTGGGGTGGAATAGTATTCCGTTGTGTGTATGTACCATAGTTCAGATATCCATTCCTCAGTTGATGGACACCTAGGTTGTTTCCATCTTTTGGCTATTGTAAATGTGCTGTGATAAACATGGATGTGCATATGTCTGTTCTTGTCATGGCTCTCACTTCTTTAGGATATATTCCTAGTAATGGAATAGCTGGATCAAATGGTATTTCTAGTTTCAACTTTTGAAGGAATCACCATACTGCTTTTCACAATGGTTGTACCATTTTACCATTCCACCAACAGTATATGAGAGTCCCAATGCCTCCACATCCTCGCCAGCATTTTTTATTTTCTGTCTTGTTGAACTTTGCTACTAGTGCTGGAGCAAGATGGTATCTCATTATTGTTTTGATTTGCATCTCTGTAATAGCTAATGATCATGAGCATTTCTTCATATGTTTGTTGGCCACTTGAATATCCTCCTTGGTGAAGTGTCT
>NW_006922581.1:254175-257171 GCF_000298275.1 Orycteropus afer afer
ATTGGGATTGCATTGAATGTATAGATTGCTTTGGATAGAACTGACATTTTCACAATGTTCAATCTTCCTATCCACAAGCATGGGATGATCTTCCATTTATGTAGATCTCTTATGGTTTATTGAAGTACTTTTTTTACAGTTTTCTTTGTACAGGACTTTTGGGTCCCTGGTAAGACTTATTACCAAGGATTTTATTTTTTTGCTAGCTATCCCTCTGAAGGAAGGTTGGGCAATCCCTTCTACTTCTGTAGTGATACTGCCTCGGAAACCCAAGGAGGGGTTGCTATGAGTCGGGGCTGACTCAATGGCTCATAACAACAACAACATCATTGTAAACGGTATTGATTTCCTTATTCCTTCTTCAGCAATCTCTTTGCTGGTGTAAAGGAATCCAACTGATTTTTGGATGTCGATCTTATATCCTGCCACAATGCTAAATTTCTCAATTAGTTCCAGTAGATTTTTGACTGAGTCTCTTGGGTTTTCTAGGTATAGGATCATATCATCAGCAAATAGAGATAGTTTGACTTCTTCCTTACCAATATGGATGCCTTTGATTTCCCTTTCTTGCCTTATGGCCCTGGCTAGGACTTCCAGTACAATGTTGAATAGAAGTGGTGATAGCGGGCATCCTTGTGTAGTTCCTGTTCTCAAGAGGAATGGTTTCAGTCTCTCTCCATTGAGAATAATATTGGCTGTTGGTTTTGCATAAATGCCTTTTATTATGTTGAGGAATGTCCCTTCTATTCCTATTTTGCTGAGAGTTTTGATCAGGAATGGGTGTTGGATTTTATCAAATGCCTTTTCTGCATCATGTGGTTCTTTTCTTTTGTTTAATTTATGTGGTGGATGATGCTGATTGTTTTTCTAATGTTGAACCATCCTTGCATACCTGATATGAACTCCACTTGGTCATAATGAATGATTTTCTTTATATGTTTTTGCAGTCTATTGGCTAGGATTTTGTTGAAGATTTTTGCATCTGTATTTATGAGGAATTCTGGTCTGTAATTTTCTTTTAGAATGATGTATTTGCCTTGTTTTGGTATCAAGGTTAGGTTTGCTTCATAAAATGAGTTAGGGAGGATTCCATCTTTTTCTATGGTTTGAATAGTTTGAGTAGGATTGTTATCAGTTCTTCTCTGAATGTTTTGTAGAATTCTCCAGTAAAGCTGTCTGGACCAGGACTTTTTTTTTATTTGGTAATTTATTGATGACCTGTACATTTTTTCTTTCATGATGGACCTGTTCAACTTTTCCACATCAGTCTGTGTTAGTTTAGGTAAGTGGTGTGTTTCTAGAAAACTGTCCTTTTCTCCTGGATTTTCAAATTTGTTTGAGTACAGTTCTTCATAGCATCCTGATATTATCCTTTTTATTTCAGTTGGTTCTGTTGTGATGTCACCCATTTCGTTTCTTATTCGTGTTATTTGTATTCTCTCCCTCTTTTCCTTTGTTAAATTTGCCAGTGGTTTGTCAATTTTATTGATCTTTTCAAAAAACCAACTTCTGGTCTTGTTGATTTTTTCTATAGCCCTTCTATTTTCTGTTTCATTGATTTCTGCTCGAATCTTAATTATTTCCTTCCTTCTGGTGACTGTAGGCTTTTCTTGCTGTTCTTTTTCTAATTATTGGAGATGTTGGTTTAAAGTGTTGATTTTGGCTCTTTCTTCTTTTTTGATGCATGCATTTATTGCTATAAATTGGCCTCTGATCACTGCTTTTGCTGTGTCCCAAAGATTTTGGTATGTTGTATGTTCATTCTCATTTGATTCAAGGAATTTTTGAGTTTCAATTTTTATTTCTTCTCTTACCCACTCTTTCTCAAGGAAGGTATTGTTCAGTTTCCATGTGTTACTCGTTTTATGTTGATGTTCTTATTGTCAATTTCTAATTTGATAGCATTATGATCTGAGAAGATGCTTTGCAGTATTTCAATGTTTTTAAATTTATTAAGGCTTGCTTTATGGTATAACATATGGTCTATCATGGAAAATGTTCCATTTGCACTGCAGCAGAATATATATTGTTTTGCTATTGGGTGAAGTGCTCTGTAGATGTCTATATGGTCAAGTTGGTGGCCTGTATTGTTTAGCTCTTCTGCATCTTTGTTGAGTTTCTTTCCAGTTGTTCTATCATTCATTGAAAGTGGTATATTAAATTCTCACATTATGATTATGGAGTCATCTATTTGCTTTTTCAATTCTTTTAAAGTCTGATTTATGCATTTTGGGGCCCTTTCATTGGGTCCATAGATATTGATTATGGTTATATCTTCATGTTCAATTGATCCTTTAATCATTATATAATTTCCTTGTCTAGTGTGGTGATTTTTGTCTTAAAGTCAATTTGAACAGAAATTAATTTTGCCACTCCTGCTCTCTTACTGTTGCCATTTGCTTGATATGTCTTTTTCTAATCTATGATTTTTAGTCTATTTTAGTCTTTATCTATAAAGTGTGTCTCCTGCAGGCAGTATATTGATGGGTTTAGTTTTCTTATCTAATCTCCAACTCTCCATCTCTTGACTGGTGCATATAATCCATCAACATTCAGTGTAATTATTGACAAGTATGGATTGGTTACTGTCATTTTAGTATGTTTTTTCATGATGTCCCTGGTTTCTTTGTTCCATTTTATGTATTGTGCTGAGCTCATTATGTTTATGAATCTTGTTGCTGTTGTTTTAATATTTGCTGAGTATTTGTGCTTGTCCTCTTTCTTATTGTGATATGAAGGTTTATTATTTTTCTTTGAGGTTACCCTAGGATTTATAATTTTCTCCCTGAGTTTAGAACAGTCCATTCTATCTTGCAACTCTCTTAACTTCCTCATTATTTAGAACTGCACAGTCTTTTCCCTCTTTTTGCTTGTAGTTGTCCTCACTTGCCAATGGATGTCTCTGGTTCCCTGTTTATAATCTTGTAAGCTCATTTTACTTTGGATATGTCCATAGCTGTGGTTTCTGGGTTATGTCATCTTGTGTATTAATGGTC
>NW_006922581.1:257598-275416 GCF_000298275.1 Orycteropus afer afer
TTGGACTTCCTGAATGGATATATTCTCATCTTTCATCATATCAGGGAACTTCTCCTCCAGCAAATCGTGGATAATTTTCTCAGTGGTTTTATTTTTCTCTTCCTGATCTTGAATTCCAATGACATGTACATTATTCTTTCTGATGGTATCCCACATGAACCTTAGGCTTTCTTCATTTTGTTTTGATTTTTTTCTGATTAATCCTTTTCCAAAGAAGTATTCAGGTGCTTGTCTTCAATCTCATTAATTCTGTCTTCCATTGCATCAATTCTACCTTTTTGCTCTTCTGTGTAATCTATTTCTGACAATTTTGTATTAATCTTCTGGATTTCTATCTGTAGATTTAGAATCATTTCTAATTTTTCATTTATTTTATAATTTTGTTCTTGTATTTTCTTCCAAAATTCTTCTAAGGTTTTTTTCTGTGTTTTCTTTGATCTGTCTCTCAATCTTTTGAGGATACCTAAATGTAATTCTTTTGAATTCCTTATCAGAGAGTTCCAATTCTACTTCTTCTTCAAGGATGTGTTCTGGGTATGTATCCTGTTCCCTTGTTTCTACCACTTTATATTGCTTCTTTGTGTGGACTATGGTAGTCTGTTGTATCCGAGACACCATGGTATTGTATTAAGAGCTCTGTTAACTGTTTGTGAAGAAAGCTAAGCATGATTCAGGCTCTTGGTGGTTTTCTACCGTTGCCCATTGGTGGAGAATGAGGTGGTGGCTCTTTCTCAGCAAGTGTAGTTGCAAGAAGTGTGGGTGTAGTTGTATCTTATGGAGACTGTTGTTGTCTCCCAGTCAGTTAGACAAAAATTACAATTGAATAACTATCAAAAAACTAAAAGCACATAGACAAAAAATACACCATGTAATCACACAGGAACAGTAACCAAAAAAAGAAAAAATGGAGAAAGGAAGAAAAAAAATCAAGAAAACTTGCAATGTCTCGGGATAGGGCACTAAGAGAAAAAGGTAGATAATGAGAATAATGAAGAAAAAATGGGAAAAATGCAAAAAGAAAAACAAGGAATAGGGTTAACTATGAGAGGAAAAAAAAAAAAAAAAAGAGGAAAGGAAAAAAAAAAAAAAAAACAATTTAACCAGTAACAGGGAAAAGAAAAAACAAAGGTATAAACTGGGAACTGGGAGGTGAAGAATAGTAAAAAGGACAAAAGCATTAATAATAATAATTTTAAAATAACCAAATACCAGCAAACTAAACACCAGAAAAAAAGAGAGAAAAAAGAAAAAGAAAAAGGATCAGTGGAGGACAGGGCAGGGCACCTATGATCCATCTGAGCACAGAGACTGGGATGGAGTTCCTGTGGGTTCAGAAGGTGGATGGGAGTGGGATGTGGCCACACTACCATTCACCAAGTGGGTGTGGGGTATAAGAGTAACAAGGGGAATGTCACACCTTTTCAGTCATACAGGTCCAGAGTGTCCTTGGGGTTATTGGAAAGCAGAACCTCTTCTTAAGCCCCTAGAATCTCGTACTGCACTGTCTCTTTAAATATCTAAAATTGCCAAACTACTTGTAAACATTCAAAATGGTGGCAACCTCTGGACAGCCAAAAGTCCACAACTCAGCCCACCTTCCTCTTCCCTGCTGCTTTCTCTTTTTTTCCACAGTCACCAGAGCAGTCCTCTGTGCAGTCCCTGGCTAGCAGGGCTGATTTTCAGGTTAATTCTTATGTCCTACCACCAGTCAGGAGTCTCCAAGCTCTCTGTGGCCTCAGGATCACTCAACATCACTGCCAGACTACAGGTCTGTATGTCTCCTTTTTTGGTATTTTCATGCTAATTCTTCTGCTAGTTGGGGTTTAGTACACTTCTATATCCTTCTCTTCAAGGCTCAGGTGTCCAGGATTATCTTCTGTGTCTGTGTTAATTGTTTTCCCTTTTCTTTGTTGAAGAGGGTCTGTGAAGACTCTCTGCCTATTCCACCATCTTGGAATGTCAAGAACTGCTTTTTATGTGTAAAATCTAAGAGATTTCTTTCAAAGGATAAGAATCTAATGCTCTTATTTTGGGACAAACTCAATCCTATGATAAGATAATAATGAACACTTTAGTTGCTTTCTACTCTTTGAAATATTCGGGGAAGGATTGTTCCTTTGTTCCTTCCTGGGAAGCATTTATTTGTGTATACATTAATGTACATACATTTATGAATGTACCAAGTAGTTATGCAACCTTTATTATATTTAACATCAATGAACAAACAAACAACAAAACTACTGCCATCGAGTCAGATTCTGACTCATAGGGATTCTCATTGGGCTTCCTAGGTGGTAAATTTTTACAGAAGTAGATTGTCCCATCTTCCTTCCATGGAGAATCTGGTGGGCTTAAGTCACCAACCTTCTGGTTAGCAGTCAAATGCCTTATGCACTGCACCAACTTACCATAAGTATCACATCAACCCACAGCTACCAAGTTAATTCCAACTCATAGCCCCCCTAAAGGACAGAGTAGAACTGCATCATTGGGTTTCCAGGGCTATAAATCACTAAGGAAGCAGAATGCCTCATCTATCTACTGTAGAACAGCTGATGGGTTCAAATTGCCAACCTTTCAGTTTGCAGGCCAATGTTCTAACCACTACGCCCCTGGAGTTCCACTGGTACAGTATATGTGTTGATAAATTACAAATTATTATACTTTAATACAATTTCATTAAAATGTTCATTTATTGTACTTTTAATATAGTATAAAATTTATTGAATTTATTAATATATATTGTATTATATGACATTGTTGTAGATATTGCAGTCCACATGCAATACACTGGGCAAAGCATAGCATAGGTCTTGGAGTCACTTCAAGAAATTATAAGTGTGTATTCTAACAGCATTACTTACTAACTTCATATTCATTTTTGAATTGGAAGCAGACAGGCAATAAGTAGCCTCTATTTATTTATTTTTTTAATTATTAGAAGGTGAAGATCCCTCTCAACATTTGTATTTGTTCACTAAAATAACACATTTATTTTGAAAATGAATATAGGATAGCATATAGCATGAGAAACTGGTTTATAAGGCTCTCCAGGGTGAATCATAGAAGACAGCTTGACACTGAATGATTCTTAAAACACAATGTCCCATAATTTTATTATCCAGATATATTTTTATAGCAACGTAGATTTAGATCTCTGAGTTGAAATATACTTAAAACACAGAAAAATCTTTTGTTGTTGTTGTTATTTTGTGGTTATAGATATTGGCACTATTACAATTGTAGAATAACTGGACTACTTAACCAGTCTCTCTTAATAGTGTTTTGACAATAAATTAGAATATTTCAAAGCAATTGTGAAATGAACAATTTGTAATTGAGTGCTAAGCTTTTGCCAGACATATGTAATGTGTAAGGCAATGTTGGGTAATTATGTCAAGTTTTCCAGTTCCACTTCATGTGGAAAACTCTTTTTCCTTTGGGAAATGCTTCATAATTTCACACAGACAAAATCCATCTTTTATGGTGATATATGAGCCACAGTGGAGGTGATCCTTAAAGTACAAGTTGAAATAGGTCTTATGGTGTATTGTAAATGCTATGCACACAATTACTTGAGCTACTTGTTACAACTGGGATTTAAGCTTAAAGGGAGATTATTTAATCAATGAGAGGAAAACTAAAGCAGTAAGTCACAACTTGCTAACTCAGGACAAGCAGTCACCATTTCTGAGTGTTAAACATTTTAATTAACATTTTGTCTTTCTGAACTGCATTTTATTCTGGAAAGGGGGTGGGTGGCATGTTCTTGAAGGGGAAAATATGATATGGCAAACAAACAATAAATATGGCCTTAAAGGAACAGAAAAATGAAAGAAAGAAAGGTAAAAGGAGAGAGAGTTGAGCCAGGAAGAAGTGAAAGGAAGGAAGGAAGGAGGAAGGCAGGGAGGGAGAGTTGGCAAAAAAAATAAAAACAAATCTGGATTTAAATAAGAATAGACTTTTTCACATAAACCATTGTCGTAGGGAGAACGGCAACACAGAAATATGCAAGTGTTTCAAAATGAAAAAAAGGAAAAAGGAAGGTTTTCTTTTATAAGAAATAGTAAGCAGAACGAACAGAACTTTTTTTTTTTTTTTTTTTAATTGTGATTTGGGTGAAGGTTTGAGGAGCAAATTCACTTTCCATACAGCAGTTCACATACACTTTGTCTCATGACATTGACCACAATGTACCACAATGCAACAGCTCCCCTCCCACTTCCTCCCGATAGTTACCTCTTCCCTGTGTCTATTCCTTCATGCCCTCCTGCTTCCTGTGCTGTCTCCCTGTGCATAAGCAGCCTTTCTTTCTCCCATGGTTGTTCTCTCCAAGGAGTGTATCTACCTCAGGTAAATGCAAACAGAACTTTTTCAGGGGAAATTCGATAATCCATAGGATGACAAGATGCATGATCTGTAGTTTGATGGGAAATTCATCTCTATATGATCTGCCCATTCTAGGGACAATTTGATAAGAGCAATATGTTCCATATCTTAGTATTTGATCAGAGTCTGGGATAAGCTAAAGTTGATAAGCCTGTAGGAAGGATAGATATCTGATGAAAGTTTAGTTAGTCAAGAAAAAGCAGATGGTGAGAGACAAAGGAATTGTGAACACTTGGTCGGTGATGTCAGGAATAAACACTAACCTGGGAGTTAGAAGTTTTCATAATAGTAGAACTTCTTACCTCAATGACCATGGTCTATTTAGTTGGTTAGCAGTTATGTAGACTACAAAAAAATATCACCCACACTCCCATTATTCTAGAAATTCAGATTCTGAGAATTAAAACTTCAAAGTCAATATATAAAGATTAAGAATAAATACACAGTGTCAAATGACAATTCCTTTATCGTGTAACTAATCAGAACAAAAATAAATTGTTGATCAATAAGAGAATTGATCTACTATAAAAACAGTGGAAATGTTAGTTGTGGAGATACTGGACTTCAAGGACCCTGCAAATTCTTACTCCAATGTTTCATTATTTTATACATGAGGTAACTGAAGATGGAAGTAGACTTGCTGCCAGCCCAGGGACTTGCACTTCATTCAGTTTTGCTTCACAATGAATTAGCCTTCTTGCTGTAGGTGAAAGAACCTTAGAGTTACTGTCAGAAGATCTAGATGCAAATCTTAATTCTGTCAATATATGGCTTTGCAACTTAGAAAATGACTTTAACTTATCTGAAACTCCAGTCCCTCATCTACAAAACCAGAGTGAATTCCATCTCCCCTATAGCATATTTGAAAGAATCAAATAAAATAATATTTGTGGATCTGTTTTTAAACTTACTTGTCTATTGAAAAATAAGAAAATGATTATCAATATAGAAATATCTATTTTTATTATCATTTGTGTTACTGTACTTTCTTTCCAACTTGGTCATCTCTTACTTAGGATTTCCTTTTTGTCTCTTGAGTGGTTGGTTGATTTGATTGAGTCATTTATCTATATTTTAATTTCCAGGTACTCTCAAAAAAAAGAAAAATAAAAATCTTAGGAATTACCCTTCTTCTATCACTACCAGGACACCACAGTTTCAGAGAATGACTACATCTCTAATGAGTCTTTTCCATCTTTGAAGAATGACTCCTAGTTTAATACGTGTCCTATTGTTAAATTCCATCTGTTATTTCTGGTTCTTGCTTATTTCTCAAATTGATAAGAGAAAAGATTCTGGGGCCCTGCACTACCATGATGTGCAAAAGGAAATTGTCTCCCTTTGCGCATAGATTACTGTGGCAGGCTTAATAATGGCCTGCAAAAGATGTTCATATCCTCAATCCTTGAACCTGTGAATTAAGGCAGTAGATAGAATTGAGCTGATCAGCTGAATTCAGCAGATCTTAGAATAGAGAGATTATCCTGGATTTTCCTCCTGGACCCAATGTAACCAAAAGGTCCTTAAATGTGGACAGGGAGGCAGAGTACTCAGTATTAGAATGTTTTGAAGTGACAGGGTCTTAGCCCTATCTTACTGGTTTTGAAGAGATAAGAAAGCCACATGACAATTGTCTCAGTTCTCTACTGCTGCTGCAACAGAAATACCACAAGATGGTCATAACAAACAGAAATTTGTTGTCTTACAGTTTAGCTGGCTGGAAGTCCCAGTTCACAGTGTGGCTCTAGAGGAAGACTTTCTTTCTTTGTATTCTCTTGTGCAGCACCCCTGGGTCCAATGGACATGCTTCGCTCCTAGCTCTTCTTTCTTGGTGGTAGTAGATCCCCCATCTTTCTCCCTTCTCTCTCCTTTTATCTCTTGTAAGATGAATGTTGTTGTAGGCCACAGTCCAGGGAACAATCCTTAAGTGAATAAGGGCTGTAATAGGACTAAGGATGTTGCAAACTACACTTTATCTTAATCCTTTTACATTGATCATCTTATCACATCAGATCATATCACAGGTTATCATTACATATCTTCCACATTTCATCATTATGTAACTTGTAAACCATTGAGAATAATGGACTAGCCAAGTTGACTACAATCTATGACAGTAACCTCTAGAATTGGGAAAACACCCCTGGGTCCTTCAGAAAGGAGGACCTTGTCAACATCCTTGAGAAAGCCTTGTCGACATCTTGATTTTATCAGCCCAGTGAGACCCACTTCACACTTCTGACCTAGAAAATGTAAGATAATAAATTTTTGATGTTTTAAGACAATAAGTTTATAGTAATTTGTAACAGCAGCAATAGAAAATTAATATAAATAACAAAGCTATTTTAAATGATAATAAATTCTGCTCCCATTACCCTACTTTTCTTTAGTGTTTCATTCCACTATTTACACTCAATACTTTCTTTAATTCATTATTTCATATATTTATATATTCAATTAATAATTACTAAATGTCTACTAAGTACTTGTAATTTTCTGGACAATAGAGACATAGTTATGATAAAAAAAATAGCCTACAATCCAGATAGGGGAATTGGGAGGCAGGCAATTATACCCTGCTCATATAACCTACCACTCCTTGGAGGGAAGATGGGGCAATCTACTTCTGTAGTGATACTGCCTTGGAAACCCAAGGAGGGGTTGCTGAGTCAGGTCCGACTTGACGGCACATAACAACAACAACAACATATAACCTAGCATTTAGATATTTGAGAAACTTTACAGCATCTTTATGAACATCAAAAAATAAATTATGGTGGTTTAAGTGAATCAGAGACAGAGATTAATCTGTGCAAAACGTAGTCAAAAGAGAAAGTATTAGGCATGGCAGTTTCCATGAGGTTAAGGCACACTGTGCAAGAATATAAAGGTTAAAAGAAAGGCTGATTAAAATTAATTTCCTTACAAATACATAAAGAAGCCCTAGTGGCACAATGGTTAAGCATTTGGTTCTTATCTGAAAAGTCAGTGGTTTGAATCTACCAGCTGCTTCACAGGAAGAAAATGTGGTAGTCTGTTCCCATAAAGATTAAAGACTTGGAAACCCCCACAGATATTCATTCCCCTCTGTCAGTATGGCTGCTCTATTAGTTATTCTACCTGAGGGACAGAGCAAGAAATTCTAAGCTTTGAGGAAGTTTTCCCTAATTAGAACCACCAAGTTAAAGTGGAAACTTTAATTTTTCCTTGTGCTTATGTATTGACCTTTAGCTCTGACCTTTTGGGTGAGAGGAAACTCTCTGAAGTTTTTAGGAGAATTACATAAAAAAAAACAAGAAAAATCGGTACCAAAGGAGAAGCAAATGAAAAAGAAGTCTGAAGAAACATACTCAATTCAATGTTTTTATGAAATGGATAGAAAAGGATAGATAATTTGCCAAAGAAACAGATAGATACATAGAGTTATATAACTTGTATATAATTACATATTATATAAAATGACAATACAAACAGTTCTACTTGGTAATATAGGTCTCTATAAGTTGGAATTGACTCAGTGGGAAGGTTTTTGTTGTTGTTGTTGTTGTTAAAAATAATTGCAATTTTTCCCAAAATTATAAAATATCAATTATTTGAAACTTAACTGAGGTTAAATTTTTAATGCAGAATGAACAATATTCAAGCCTGATGTAAGCTGCACAATTAAAATCTATAATTATTGTTTAGAAATACTTTAAGTATAATTGTGTTTTGTTTTGTAAGTCAGATCACTAAGAATTCACCTTGGCACACTATGTACTTTGTATATCAGATAATAAACCACTTAATTTTGCTTGACTGAATTCTATTTGTTTATTGGTTTCATAGCTTATGTGCCGCTTTTATAATCGTATCTACTAAGAGAATCAATTGAGAATGTACACACACTATTAAAAGAGGGTAGTAGTGGTTCAGAGGAAGATTTTTCCCTATCTTTGTGGGAGGCACAGGGCTGATCCCCCAACAACGTACCTCAAGGGCAGCCTCCACTTATTTGTGAGTGGAAACTTGTGTGCTGCTGTGATGATGAGCACATTTCAGTGGATCTTTCTGACTAAGGCTGACTATGAAGAAAGGGTATGAGCTACTTCTGAAAACTTTTTGGATCATAAGGATCAGATCCCACTGCA
This sequence comes from Orycteropus afer afer, assembly GCF_000298275.1. Lineage (NCBI taxonomy): Eukaryota > Metazoa > Chordata > Mammalia > Tubulidentata > Orycteropodidae > Orycteropus > Orycteropus afer. The sequence continues at coordinate 266,118 of NW_006922581.1, forward strand.
CATGGAGTCTCCATGAGTCAGGGACTGACTGGAGGGCAGCTAACAACAACTGTTGTTAGAAACAAATCACAAAAGTCGCCATTCATTCAACCAGTGTCTTTGACTACCTTTTACGTACCTAGATTGTGTTAGACACTGCAGTTCACAATTCATTTGGGACAATAACGTGGATGCTATTTCCTTCATTTTGGCTCATAAGCATTTTGCTGAAATGTTTCATAATTGAAAGAACCATCTTTAAGCTGTGAAATGACAAATGTTTAGAGAGATGCTTCTGTGAAAACATTTCTTCTTGATACTTAGAACCAAACTTCTGTCCTTATGTTTCTTTTTTTAAATTTTGTCCCACATTTTTTTTTTCTCCCACTCTACATAGGATCTCCAATTTTGATCCTTTTTTGAGCAGCTGACATTGGTAGCAGTGCTTTATCTATTCCTTCTGGTGTCAGGTTCACATAGGCTGAGGTTCTCATGGTCCATTAGTCCTTTGGACTAACTGTTGCCATTTGCCTTTGATTTTCTTCAGCTTTCTTTGCCCCATATGAGAAAAAAACAGTAGTTGCATCTTAGATGGCCTCTCCCAAGCTTTTAAGACCTCAGTGGGTATTCACCTAAATAAGATGTACAACAATATTTTTCTTTTCTATGTTATGCCAGTTGAGCTTGATGGCCCACATGACCATGATGCCCAGCCTTCAGGTTCCATGATTCACTTCCTTAAGATGCTTAACTGTGTCTAAGAAATTATTCTACCTTATTAGTTATTCTACCCACTGTTAGTTTTATACTGCATGTGGATATTTTTACAGCACATACAAATATATATGTTAGAATACCATTGGCCAAAACTATGTATGGTTGTGAGTATGTGCCTTTTTTCCTATCCAGATCTGATCTTGCTAATCTACATGTGTATCAACCCATAGACTACTGTTTATTATTACTGATAATGCAGTATTGTGTATCTAATAGTATATACCATTATTTTCTGTAGTTCTGGTGCCCTTCTCTGTGTCATCCATTACCTTTGTACTGTTGTGCTAGTTTGAAGGATTTGGCAAAAAACAAGGCCCTGTGATTGACTGAATATCCACTGAGATGTTTCAACAAACCGATGCAGTGCTGGAGGCGTGTAATCATTTATGCTATTAAAATTGGAAGACAGCTACTGGGCCAACTGACTGGAAGAAATCCATAATTGTACCCATCCCAAAGAAATGTGATCCAACAGAATGTGAAAATTATTTAAAATTAGTATTAGTAACACATGAAAGTTAAATTTTGCTAAAGATAATTTAAAAATGGTTGCAGCAATATATTGACAGGGCATGTCCAGAAAGTCAAGCTGGATTCAGAAGAGAACATAGAATGAAAGATATCATTGCTGATGTCAGATGGGGATCTTGGCTGAAAGCAAAGAATACAAGAAAGATGTTTACTTGTGTTTTATTCATGAGGCAAAGACTTTCAACTGTGTGAATCTTAACAAATTATGGATAACATTATGAAGAATGGGAATTCCAGAGTGCTTAATTGTCCTCATGAAGAACCTGTAGATAAACCAAGAGGATGTTATTTGAACAGATCAAGGGGATACTGCATGATTTAAAATCAGGAAAAGTGTGTGTCAGAGTTGTATCCTTTCACCATGCTGAGCAAATGGCCCAAGAAGCTGGACCATATTAAAAGAATGAAGCATCAGATTTGGAGGAAGATTCATTAGCAATCTGTGTTATGCAGATGACACAATGTTGTTTGCTGAAAGTGAAGATGACTTGAAATGATTACTGATAAAAATCAAAGACTACAACTTTTAGTATAGATTACATTGCAACATAGAGAAGCAAAACTCCTTACAACTGTACCAATAAGAAACATTACAATAAATGGAGAAACAATTGAAGTTGTCACAGATTTACTTGGATCCACAATCAGCACCTTTGGAAGTAGCAGTCATGAAATTAGATGTTGTATTTCACTGAGAAAATATGCTGCAAAGGACCTCTTTTAAGTTAAGGAGGAAATATTTCACTTTGATATTTAAGGTGCAACTGACATAAGCCATGATATTTTCAATTACCTCATATATATGTGAAAGTTGGACAATGAGTAAAGATGACCGAAGAAAAAATGATACCTTTGAATTTTGGTGCTGGCAAAGAATACTGAAAATATCATGAACTGTTAGAAGAATGAGCAAATCTGTCCTGCATGAAGTACAGCCAGAATGCTCCTTGGAAGTGAGAATGGCCAGATTTGTCTCCTTTAATTTGGTCATGCTGTCAGAAAGGACCACTCCCTGGAGAAGAATATCATGATTGGTAAAGTAGAAGGTTAGCTAAAAGAAGGCCTCAATGAGATGGACTGACACATTGGCTACAATCATAGGCTCAAACATAGTGAGGATTGTGGAGATGGTGTTGGACCGTGCAGTGTTTTGTTCTGTTGTACATAGGATTCCTATCAGTTGGAGCCAGCACAATGACATCTAACAGCAATAAAATTATTGTGTTAGCCACACACTTTTGTTTTAGTCACTTTGCCTTCACCCATATCAACACCCATCTCTTAATCATCCATTTATTTTCTCTGTCTTTTTCTCCCCTGCCAACCCTAGTTACTAACAAAGGAAATTTCCTTCCCTGTGTAAACCTTTCCTTGACTTATAATGAAGTAGTCATAGAATGATTTTTCTTCTGTGATTGTTTTATTTCACTCAGCCGAATGTCCTCCATGTTAATCCATATTATGAAGTGATTTGTTGATTCTTCATTATTCTTTCCTGTTGCATAGTATTCCATTGTATGTGCCTACCATAGTCTGGGTATCTATTCATCTGTTTATGGGCATTTAGGTTGTTTTCATCACTTTGCTATTGTAAATATTGCTACAATGAACATTTGTTGTTGTTAGGTGCTGTCGAGTCGCTTCTGACTCATAGCAACCCCCCATGCACAGCAGAATGAAACACCACCTGATCCCATGCCAGCTCCATGATCCTTGCTATACTTGAGCCCATTGTCATAGCCATCATGCCAATCCATCTCTTTGAAGGCCTTCCTCTCTTTCGTCGACCCCCCACCTCACCAAGCATGACATCCTTCTCCAGGGAATTGTCCCCTCTGACAACATGACCAAATTAGGTGAGACGAAGTCTGGCCATCCTTGCTTCCAATGAGCATCTCAGCTTCACTTCTTCCAGGACAGATCTGTTAGTTCTTTTGGCAGTCCATGGTACCTTCAGCATTCTTTGCCAGCAACCATAAATAAAAAACATCAACTCTTCTTTGGTCTTCCTTATTCACTGTTCAGCTCTCACATGCATATGAGGAAATTGGAAATATCATGGCCTGTGTCAGTCACAATGAACATGGGTGTCCATATTCATGTCCAGGATCTCACCTCTTTAGGATAATTTCTTAGTACTAGAATTGCTTTATTAAATAGTATTTGTAATTCTAACTTTGAAGGAAGAACCATACATTTTTCCACAGTGGTTGTACCATTTTATATTCCCACCAGAGTGTATGAGTCCCAATCTCTCCACACCCTCACCAACATTTGCTCTTTTCTGTGTTTTTGATCATTGCTGTTATTGGTAATGTGAGATGATATCTCACAGTTGTTTTTATTTGCACCACTCCTTTGTCAAGCTACTGTGGTAGCTTGCATGTTGCTGTGAGGCTGGAGGCTACATAACTGGTATTTCAAATACCAGCAAAGTCACATGGTAGATAAGTTTCAGTGGGGCTTCCAGACTAAGACAGACTTGGATGAAGGAGGAGGCCATGTACTTCTCAAAAAAATTGGTCAGTGAAACCGTATGGATAACACTGAAACACTCTGATGTATTACTGAGAAATTTTATGAATAATCCTGAAATATTGTTTGAGTATAGTGCAGCAAGATGAGCCCCTCAGGTTGAAAGGTACTCAAAATATGACTGGGTAACAGCTGTCTCCTCAAAGTAGAGTTGACTTTAATGACATGGATGAAATGAAGCTTGCAGGATCCGTTTGCTGAAGGGGCTTGACTCTAAATGGAAAGAAACAGCTGCAAACATCCATTGATAAATGGAATGTGTAATGTACAAAGTGTGAATCCAGGAAAAATGGAAGTTGTCAAAAATGAAAGGGAACTCATAAAGTTCAATATCCTTGCCATTCATGAACTGAAATGGACTATATTCGCCTTTTTGAATTGGACAATCCTATGATCTACTGTGCCAGAAATGAAAAATTGAAGGGGAATGTCTCTGCATTCATCATCAAAAAGAAAGTTTCAAGATCTATCCTGAAGTACAATGCTGTCACACACACACACTAAGCCCACTGCCATTGAGTCAATTCAAACCCATAGCAACCACCATTGGATTTCCCAGGTGGTAAATATTTACAGAAGTATATTGCTCTAACTTTCTTCTACAGAGAGGCTGATGGGTCTGAATCACCAACATTCTGGTTAGCAGTCAAATGCATTAGGCACTGAACCACCAGAACTCTATTGATGCCATTGCTGTCAGTAATAGGGTAATATTCATACCCATACAAGGAAGAGCAGTAAATACTATTAATCAAGTTTACTCACCAACCACTAAAGCTAAAGATGCACAAATTGAAGATTTCTACCAAATTCTGCAGTCTGAAATTGACGAAACATGTAATCAAGATGTATTCAGGATTAATAGTGACTGGAATGTGAAATTTGGAAACAAAGAAGTATCATTGGTAGCTGGAAAATACAGCCTTGGTCATAGAAATGATGTTGGAGATCACATGAACAATTTTGCATGACCAATGACTTATTCATGGGAAATACCTTTTTTCAACAACATAAACAGTGACTATGCACATACATCTTGCCAGCTGAAATACACAGGAATCAGGTTCATTACATCTGTGGAAAGAGATGATAGAGAAGCTCAATATCATCAGTCAAAACTGGGCCAGGAGCTGGCTGTAAAATAGACCATCAATTGCCCATATACAAGTTCAAGTTAAAGCTGGAGAAAATTAAAACAAATACATGATATCCAAACAATAACCTTGATTACATTCCATCTGAATTTAGAGATCATCTGAAGAGTAGATTTGAAGCATTGTACATCACTGACCAAAAACCAGATGAACTGTGGGATGAAATCAAGAACATCATACCTCAAGAGAGCAAATAGTCATTAAAAGAAAGAAAAGAACAAAATGAATGTCAGAAGACATTCTGAAATTTATTCTTGAATGGAGAGTAGCATAAGAAAATGGAAGAAATGAAGAGATTGAAGAGATAAAAGAGATGAACAGATTTCAGAGGGCAGCTTGAGAAAACAAACAAAAAAAAAAGTATTATAATGAAATGTGTAAAGACTTGGAGTTAAAAAAACCAAAAGGGAAGAACATGCTTGACATTTAACAAGTTGGAAGAACAAAAGAAAAAATAAAGTCTCATGTTGCAATATTGATGGAGTCTATGTGCAAAATATTGAATGATTCAGGAAGCATCAAAGGAATGTGGAAAGAATACACAGAGTAGATTGCAATGACATTGAGCAATCTACTTCCGTAGTGATACCTCCTCGGAAACCCAAGGAGGGGTCATTATGAGTCAGGTCCAACTTGATGGCACATGACAACAACAACAATTAACACACATAGAAGCAGCAGTCAAAAAATCAGACATCATATTGCATTGGGCAAATCTGCCACAAAAGACCTCTTTCAAGTGATGAAGAGCAAATATGTCTCCTTGAAGACTAAGGTGCAGCTAACCCAAGCCATGGTATTTTCAATAACCTCTTATGCATGTAAGAGCTGGACAATGAATTAGGAAGACTGAAGAAGAGTTGATGCTTTTAAGTTGTGGTGTTGGCCAGGAATACTAAAATTATTATGGACTGCTAAAAGAACTGACAAATCTGTCCTGAGAGAAGTGCAGGTGGAATGCTCCTTGGAAGTGAGAATGGCCTGACTTTCATCATGTTGTCAGAAGGGACCATTCTCTGGAGAAAAACATTATGCTTAGTAAAGTGGAAGGTCAAGGAAATGGGGAAAGCCCTCAAAAAAATGGATTGACACAGAGGCCATAGCGATGGGCTCAGGTATAGAAGGGATCATGAGGCTGACCCAGGACTGGGCAGTGTTTTGTCCTGTTGTACTCAGGGTCACTGTGAGTTGGAGACAACTCGATAGCATCTAACAACAACAGCAACAATTGCACAAGGCAAATCTGATTCAAAAGACTACTGTAAAGTATTAAGAAGCAAAGATGTCACTTTTGAAGACTAAGGTACAACTAACCCAAGTCATGGTATTTTCAATCATCTCATATGCATGTGAAAGCTTCACAATTAATAAGCAAGACCAGAGAAGAGTTGATGGTTCTGAATTGTGTTGGTGAAAAATACTGAAAACACCATGGACTTCCAGAAGAAAGAACAAATCTCTTCTGGAAAAAGTACAGCCAGAATACTTCTTAAAAACAAGAGTGGGCCAACTTTTCCTCACCTTACTCTGGTCATATGATCAGAAAGTAACATATTCTGGAGAAGGAAGTCATATTGGTAAAGTAGAGGGTCAACAAAAAAGGGGAAGACCCACAAAAAAATGGATTGACACAGTGGCTGTAACAATGCACTCAGATATAGCAAAGATTGTGAGGATGGTACACAAATGGGCAAGAGGGTACACAAATGGGCATGTGGTGTACATTGGTTGCTATGAGTCCAAGTCGACTATAACTAACTCACTGCCATTGAGTTGGATCCGACTTATAGCGACCCCTCATTGGGTTTCTGAGTCAGGATCACTACTGAAGTAGATTGCCCAACCTTCCTTCAGAGGAGTGGCTGATGGATTTGAACTGCCAGCCTTCTGCTTAGCAGTCATATGCCTTAGACCATCAAAGTTCCCAAGTCAACTATGCAGCATTGGATATGATATTTTTGGCTTTAGTTCATTAAAAAAAAAAAAAAAAAAAAACTCCAAAAGAGTAAAAAGAGAATGTACAGATTTTTGGGAAAAATATCTGACAATGACATATCAGACAAGAGACTTATCTCTAAGATATATAGAAAATTTCTATACCTCAACATCAAAAAATCAAAAACTCCAGTTCAAAATTGGGCAAAGAATATGAATAGACACTTCACCACAGGTACTTAGGAAGCCAATAATCACATGAAAAAATGCTCACGATCATTAACCATTGTATCTGTTGTTATTATATGCTGTATGAGTAACTCATGTAAGTCTTAGGTTTTTTTCATTTCTCTTTTCTGATTAGGAAAGAAGGATCTTTTATACTTTCAGAGAGGTTTAGACTTTTGAAAACATTCAAAATTTATTAAGAGTTAGATATATTAATTAAGTAATGATCAATTATGATGCTACATAAAGTAATGGGACTTTTTCTAGGGTCTAGAAAAGCATTTTTTATATGTATTCTAAAAAGTGATTTCCAAAAATTTGTTAACTAATTTAACAAAGTTTCATTTAGCACCTACAATATGCCATTTTTCTAAAAGTTTAAGATAATAACAATAATAATAACAACAAAAACCATGCTCAAAACAGTAGGATAATGAACAAATATCCCGGCACTTTGGAGCTTATAGATGACTGAAATTGTTAGAAAAGAGAATAAAAAAAATTAAAAATGTAAATATACAAAAAATTATCAATTAAGTTAAAAAGTGATCATCATGTTATCAAAATACAATTTTGAATTACAGAAAAGAAAAACAGATTAGAGCAACAGTTGGGACTGTTAGGTTAGTGGGAAGTTTTGGCTGTAAATCAAGTGGACAAAAATACTTTGACTAATAACAATTTACTCTCCTATTATGAATGTCAATGATATTTGGATGTTAAAATCCTGGTGCACTTAGTTAAAAAGTATGACAACAATATCAACAATAAAGACACTATCTTCAGCAACAGACAGTGAATCTAATTCCTCTACAAAATGTTAGCACATCAAATAATCAAACAGAGCTATAACATCTCTCAAGTCATTTCTTCTTTGTTCTAAGCATTGTGTAATTTGAAAGACTGCACTTCACTTTCTGTGCTCAAAGTACTTTACATGTGTGAGAGTAATTATACTGATTTTGAATTGAGTTCAGTGGTATTATCATCTTTATTTTATGGAAATAGAGTTGACAAGGCTCAGGGGGTCAAGCCTTTTGGGAAAATAAAAAGCTGCTAATCTAAATCAATAGTATAATTTTCACTGGCCTAGTAACCTTGAAGAAGTCACTTTGCTTCAGTCCCCTTATCTAAACACAATGATGGGAGAGGGAAAACTATCAAAGAGCTCAGGTCAAATGCAGAATAGATATGAACTTCTATGAAGATACAATATTCTAACCCTAGTGTCATATGACAAAAGGAAATGGCACTGATTAAGAAACAAGACACTAAGTATTTAAATAATTTTACTCATAGCATATGACAAACAAGCGATAAAATTCAATAAAGCACTTAGACTTCAACTTCCAACAAAGTTCTTTAACCAGAACTCTGCAAGTATCATTCATGTATATGATTGGCATTGAAAATTGATTAAAATTCCAGGTATCCTTGAGATTCCTTTTTTTCCCCCTTTTATGTAACAAATATGTGTTCAAGGCACTTTGGTGTCAAGATGCTTATATCTATTTGTATTGAAATTAAGTGATTTTTAAGTATCTGAGCATTAATTTTCTTAAATATAAAATGTTAGATTTAAAACATAAAAATATAGAAAAATTTTTGTCCTGCCTATGTTGACACTGCTTCATTTTATACTAAGACCTTTATCACCAAATATTCTTTCTTCTGGAGACATCTCAGAAGCTCTCATTTTGAAAGATTAGTGCATGAACATAGAGTATTTTGCGTCTTTCATCTTTTTTCCAAACTAGTGTGAGAAGTTTCAAGTTTTGTTTCAAAAATAAAAGCAACCATAAAAAACACAGAAGGGAGTACCAATAAGATGGTGGACTAGGCAGAAAGACTGCACAGACTCTCTTCAACAAAGAAAAGGGGAACCAATTAACAAAGATACAGAAGATAATCCTGGACTCCTGAGCCTTGAAGGCAAGGATATAGAAGTGGACAAAACCCCAACTAGCAGAAAAGTTGCATGAAAATACCAAAAAAGGAGACATGCAGAGCTGTGGTCTGGCAGTGATCCTGAGCAATCCTGATGGCACAGATAGCTTGGAGAGTGCCAAGTGGTGGTAGGACCTAAGAATTAACCTAAAAATCAACCCTGCTAGCAGGGACTGCAAGGAGGACTGCTCTGGTGGCTGGGGAATAAACTGA
>NW_006922581.1:276030-276569 GCF_000298275.1 Orycteropus afer afer
CTTGTTTTTCTTTTTGCATTTTCCTATTTTTTTCTTCATTATCCCTCTTCTCTAACTTTTTCTCTTAGTGCCCTATCCCCAGATATTGATGGTTTTCTTGTTGTTTTTTTCTTCTTATTTTTCCCTTTTCTCTTTTTTTGGTTATTGTTCTTGTGTGATTGCATGGTGTGTTTTTCATCCATGGGATTTTAGTTTTTTGATCATTATTCAATTATAATTTTTGTCTAACTGAGTGGGAGACAGAAACAGTCCCCATAAGACACAACTACACCCACACCTCCTGCAAATGCACTTCCTGAGCGAGAGCCACTACCTTCTTCTCCACCAACAGGCCAATGATAAAAAAAAATAAATAAATAAAACACCAACAAGAGCCTGAATCACCCTTGCCTGCTCATCACAAACAGTTAACAGAGATCTACATACAAAAATGTCATGAAGTCTTGGAAACAACAAACTATCACAGTCCACACAAAGAATTAGGATAAAGTGGTAGAAAGAGGGGAGCAAGATACAGACATGGAAAACATCCCTGAGGA
>NW_006922581.1:277734-278409 GCF_000298275.1 Orycteropus afer afer
AAACACTTTGCTGGTTTTTGTGTTTCTCTAGAGAACCCAATCTAACACACAAACCTTACAAGAGATGCTAAAGGGAGTCCTTTGAACATAGAACCAAAAATAGCAAATAACAACTGACGATTAATACACAAGATGACATAACCCAGAAACCACAGCTATGGACACATCCAAAATAAAATGAGCTTACAAGATTGTCAACAGGGAACCAGAGACATCCATTGGCAAGTGAGGACAAATACAAACAGAAAGAGGGAAAAGACTGTAATTACAGAATTCTAAATGGTGAGGAAGTAAAGAGAGTTGCAAGATAGAATGGATTGTTCTAAAATCGAGGAGAAAATTATAAATCATAGGGTAACCTCAAATAAAAATGATAGACATTCATATAATAATAAAAAAGAGGACAAGCACAAATACCCAGCAAATGCTAAAACAACAGCAACAAATGAAATGGTAACAGGATTCATAAACATAATGAGCTCAGCCCAGAAAATAATATGGGACAAAGAAAGCAGGGACACAATGAAAAAACACATAACAAAATGACAGCAACCATTTCATAATTACATTGAATGTTAAACGGATTAAATGCATCACTCAAGAGAAGAGTTGCAGACTGGATAAGAAAACAAAACCCATCAATATGCTGCCTACAAGAGACACACATTAGAGATA
>NW_006922581.1:281361-281888 GCF_000298275.1 Orycteropus afer afer
CTGGTATTGGTTTAATAACAGATACATAGACCAATGGAATAGAGTTGAGAACCCAGAAATAGATCCATCGACCTATAGTCAGCCAATCTTTCACAAAAGCCAAAATCCATAAATGGGGAAGATAATGTTTGTTTAATAAATGGTGCTGGAAAAACTGGAGATCCATTTGCAGAAAAAATGAGACAAGATCTGTACCTCACACCATACACAAAAACAAACTCTTGATGGATCAAAAACTTAACTGTGAAACTTAAAACTATAGAGTTCCTCAAGGAAAATCTAGGGACAAAAAAGGTTTGCAGTTCAAACCCACCAGCCACTCCTTGGAAGGAAGATGGGGCAATCTACTTCTGTAGTGATACTGCCTTGCAAAACCAAGGAGGGGTCACTATGAGTCATGTCCAACTTGTTGGCACATAACAACAACAACAACAATATATGGCATAAATAAAATATCAAGCATAACTCAAAATGCACAAACAGCAGAAGAGAAACCAGATAATTGGGAACTTCTAAAAATTAAATTT